>NW_028237007.1:0-63204 GCF_017979445.1 Akebia trifoliata
GTCATGGAAAGGGAGATATCCCGCCAAAAGAACAAAGAGAACCACCCCACAAGACCATATATCGGCTTTCGCACCTTCGTAACCTTTCTTGTTAATAATCTCTGGTGCAACATAGGCTGGTGTCCCACACATTGTATGGAGGAGACCATCTTGCCTCTGCGATTCGCACAAAGCGCTAAGCCCAAAGTCGGAAATCTTAAGGTTCCCATTCTCATCGAGGAGGAGATTCTCTGGCTTGAGATCGCGGTGGTATACACCTCGGCTATGGCAGAAATCAATGGCTCCAATCAATTGTTGGAAATACTTGCGAACCTCGTCTTCCTTGAGCTTTCCTTTCGCGACCTTATTGAAAAGTTCTCCACCCTTCACGTATTCCATCGCAAAATAAATCTTGTTTTTGCTAGCCATAACTTCGTTGAGCCGAACCACATTGGGGTGTTGTACAAGCCGCATCACAGATATCTCCCGCTTTATCTGATCAATCATCCCAACCCTTAGAACCTTCTCTTTATCGATAACCTTAATTGCGACACTCTGACTTGTTCTTAGGTTCCGAGCATGGTAGACCTTTGCAAAGGTACCTTGGCCGAGCATTCGCCCGAGCTCGTACCTTTGCATTAAGATAGTCCCTTTCTTCTCCATTGATATTCCTCCTTCCAAACAAAGCCAAATCAAATAAACTCGAATTATTGAAGAAGACTGCCTCTTGCATTATATTCTGTTTTGGCTCTGAAACAGAAATAATTAATGATGGTGATCTTAGGAAGGAGGATAATATGAGAAATTAAACCTGGCCCCTCTTGGGGCAAGTTGAATTAGATTTCTCCTCTTGAGATTTACAAGTAATTTCTAAAATGGAATTGATCTCATATGTACTTTAGCTAACAGAAAAACCAGTCCTAAATATAGTAAAAGTTTGGTTGAATTCTGTATGGAGGTTATATATGATGCTATATTTAGTAAAACATGGACAGATTATCTCTATCAATATAACTTCCATAGTTCCATGCATTTTTTTTAAAAAATCCAATTATGAACATCAGGTTTGGTTTGAATTTTTTGAAACTTGAAACAAAGAAACAAGAAATTGCTAACCTTCTCTACAGAGGGTGCTCAAGATCCAAGACTATGTGCGGTTTTTGAGAAAAAATTCTCATGTAGAGGAAATATTAGTGTCCATCCTAGGTGTATACTTTAGTTATGTCAACCCAAGATTGAGGCTATTTTATGGTCCTTGAGATCTGTGTAATGTAAATCTTACGATCAAGACGTGGGATTGATCATAGAGATGATTGCCGAGGTATCCTCCTAGGGGGTGGTCACAAACTTTCCTAAAAGGACAAATTAATTTTTGGGTTTTGGGTATTTTCTTAAAGAAAGAGGATATTGTTTTGTGTGGATGACAAAGGATGGACATGTAGGTTAAATTCATGGAGATTGTCCCATTGTTGGGGAGATTGATTCCAGTCCCATTTACAAGTTAAAAGTTCAAAGAGAGAAAAAGATCTAAAAGAATGTTTGTTCTAAGGTTGTGAACAAAAGTGACTCGTAACAAACATGAAATCCAAAGGTACGGATAAGTGTTGACATGACAGTGTTTTAAAATGAGCTGTGATAATCTGACACCCCCCTCTGACATACGCCCTCATCATAGAACCGTAGATCATTTGCCTCGGGCTGCACAAGAACAAGATCTAAACCATTTAAATCTTCGCCAAAATGTAGAAATATTTCTCAATCACTCTTTATAAATCAGGACTCCACTGTGGTCCATAATTGTTAGATTTTCAGTCATCCCATGGCCATGGCTTGATTGCATTATTTGTGCAATCTATGATCTATATAGCTTGACTGTGATCAATATCTTTCTATGTTACCACCTCCAATTAGTTTCAACAAAATGATTGCTTTTTAGGCAGAGAATGACACATAATCCCAAGGGGAGGAGGGGGATATATCTTGGTTGATCTAATATTTATGAAGTGATCTCAATCATATAAATATGAAATTCAATGTTTGTGATTCATATGTATCTATATAACACAAATATCAAGGATATTTATTTTGAGGATAAGTCTTAATCGTTGGATTTCATGTTTACATGAATGGGATTATGTGTTTTTTCCATGTGTCATTCTTTATAGAGTGATTAACAAATCCCAACCCATTTATAAATGATGTAGGACATCTACATGCATGAGGAAGATTAGAGTTTTCAGATCGAGTTGACTCGTTTTCTTTTAAGCTATTTCTTGTTTATCAATTGAATCTATTGATTTAAATTAATTTTGTGTGTACCATTGAGCAAAAATTCTCAAATTTTTTTAATCTATTGATTCACACGTTACAACTACGTTAATAAATATTTTATTAGGGTTCATGTAATCATCACCTAAGATTTCATCAATAAAGTTTGATCTTTACTCATGCATTTTAATATGATGTAATAAGCACTCAAGACTTCATCAAGTGCAATGTTGTAGCGAAGTAGTAAAATCTCGGGAATCCAAGGTTAATCGACGAAGATTATGTAAAAATTGAATTAAAATACGGCTGAGGTAGAAGAAGATTTGACCTAAACTATTAAACAAATGATTTTTCACACTATTATATGAAATAGAAATTAAAAGATTTAAAATAGAAATTAAAAAGTGCTAAGGTACTGAGGATTCAGTTAAAAAATCATAATTTTATTCGTTCAACATTCTTTTTCGGTTAGGTTTGAATAAAGATTATCCTTAACTGATTGATATAACAATTAAATAAAAAATTATTTTCTAAAATATTTTGAAAAATATAAGGTTGCCACATGTTGGACATCCACATACCACATAGATTTCTTAATCAATCATTATATCAATTATTCATAATGAATCAAGAAAATTTTCAAATATTCAATGTGAGAATTGTAGACAAAAATTCAAAAAGAATTTATAGATATATAATTAAATAAAAATAATTAACTCACTTTAAATCAATCCAAAAAAATATAAATATTAATCCAACATTATTAATCGAAATAAAATTACAATCTTCGAGTTTAACTATTAGTTTTAATTAGGATTTTAACCAACAAACTCTATAGACGAGCCCATCAAAATTATTGAATAAAACAACTAGAAAAATAAATTAAAAAAATATTAAAGAGAGATTAAAGAAGGAGAGAAATTAGAGAAGAAGAAGAGAAAAATAATTAAAAATGTAGAGAAATAAGTAGTGTTAAGAGAATAGAGAAAGATAAAAATTAATTAAAATAGAAGATAAGAGATATGAGATGAGAGAAAATTTAACATGTGAAAGAAAAATAGGGATAAATAGAAACAAGAAAGACTTGGAGAGATGTATATGATCTTTTATCGTGAATGACAAATGGAGAATAATATATTCTTAATTATGAATTAGAAATTTTAAGATTTTAATAGATATAATGAAGTGTGATTTCAATCGGTAGAAGAAGAAGATGCAATTCAAATTAGTTCATAGGGGTGGAGTCAGGATTTTGCTCATGTGGGGGCAATCAAAAGTAGGATTTTTTTTTTTGTAAAAGTAATAAAAGGTGAAAAAAAAAAAATCTATGAAGACAATTAAAAGTGGAAGTTTTTTTTTCAGGAGGGGGGCAATGGTGGTAAAAATTTTTAATCTTCCGATAATATCTATTGCAATAGCTCACTATCCATACGCTTTGAAAATTCTTGTAGGGCCCACAGCCCCCATTGTAAATCTACCAGTTGCGGGTATCTTTTCCTCTTTGCTTCGTTACGTTTAGATGTGTGTGTTGATAGAGAATTTAAAAGAAAAAAAAAAGGTAAATTAGTAAATGCCATTTACATTTAAAGTGGGTAAATAAAGTACTTTTGGTGTGTGTGCAGCAAACAGACGGTCCCTTTTTTTAAAGCAAATAAGACAAGCCAACCAAACCACACATTGTGGGGTCATGCTTAAAAAATTCGTATAAGACAAGCCAACAACTTTCATTAAATTCAACTACCCCAATATAATACAGTAGAATGATGATGAATGCAATTGATTTTTAATACGTGACTGACGTGGCAAAAGCACCGAATCACAGATCGTTTTCATGTGTATCCCGAAGAAAAAGATTTATGATTCTATGCCCTTGCCATATCGACCGCATACCCAAAATCAGGTGCATTCATCATGACTTGTTAACATGTGTCCTAAGGGCACAAAGTAAAGTGCAATGAATACATTTTGAAAATTATAATCGAAGGGTGTTTTGGTAAAATAAAAGCTTTTTAAGGGGCATTTTCGATACAAAATCCAATTTTCAAAGAGTATTTATTGCACTTTAACAAGTGCCTTTAGGCACCCGTTAATAAAATTCTTTTTTTAAATCCTATTTTCGGATGAATTGGGATCCATTGTCTCCTAAGAATGACTCGTGAAAATAACACATGATGTGAACCCTCTAAATGAAAAATCATTTTATAAGAAAGCCAAATAATTTTAAACAATAACTTAAAACGTGATTTTTGAGAAAATTAATTTTTTTTTCCTCTGAAAATGCCTAGTGAATGAAATGCACTTGAATTGCATGTATATTGCCTAATGAAATCATTTTCCTCATGTTTCCCATCTATAAATAAATAGTTGGATGAAGTTGTCGGTGGGGAGTAAAGAGGTCACCTATAAGTATAAATAAATGAGTCGTGCTGGAGTGCACAAACGGAGATACAAAGTGACAAAATGATGTGGTGTCGCACACATTACCATAAATGCTTTTCCACAAGATACAAGTAAAAAATATCTATGGTTATGTGCGTGCCACCGCATCATTTTTGTCACCTTTGCGCATCCGTTTGTGTCATTCCAGCATTTTCCTAAATAATAAGTGAGGAGGAACTGGACTTCATTCTGTAAAATGGAGTGAAAAAAAAAAAAAAGAACAGAAAAGAAATGGTATTTCTTAAGGGCATCCAGTATGATGCTCTACATCCCATATTTGTTATCAAATTATCAGGACATTTAACGTTTCCAATACATGTTACCGTCCTTACCATTAAATCACCGACCCCACCAGTTATTAATAATCTAAATCGATCAATAGATAGATAGACAGATATTTCCTTGGGAACAGCCATAGTTTTTAAAATTCAAAATCTTGAATCAGGTCTTTTGGTTTTTTCTTTCACTTATGGATTATACATACCAAGCTAGCTGACTAGCTAACAGTGTTTCTTGTCCTCTATGTACAAGAGCAGTGTCAGCTCTTCTATCTTTATAATAAAGGTAAATCACCTTGCATCCATAAACATCTTTCATCTCACTTACATTTTGATCTCTCAGCAAGAACAAGTATACATAGTCATCTATCTTTGTTATGGAGCCAACATGGGAAGAATTATTAGGGAGGAATCAGTGGAAAGGTTTGCTAGAACCTCTAAACCCAAGCCTTCGGAAACTTATCCTTCAATGCGGTGAATTCTGCCAGGCGAACCGCGATACATTTGTTGGAGATCAAAACTCCAAATACTATGGCAAAAGCCGATATTTCAAGAAATCATTCTTTGAAAATGTTCAACTCCAATTGACATCAGATCACTACTTCGTCAATACCTTCCTCTATGCGACGGTCATAGTTGAAAATCAAAATCCCGAAACCAATTGGGCTGGATATATTGCTGTCACCTCTGCTGATCAAGTTAGTAAAAATTTCGGCAGACGTGAAATTTATGTCACATGGCGTAGTACTACGACAGATCTTGAATGGAAAAAGGATGCTGAAAGCGAGCTTGCATCAATGAAGCAAGTGTTGAACCCAATCGACATCAATGATGATTCATTGAAGGTCATGAAGGGTTGGTTCAGCATTTACACATCCGGCAACCCAAAATCGACTATCACCATACCTAGCGCGAGAACTCAACTTCGATCAAAGATTGAAGAATTGGTGAATCGGTACAAAGACGATAATCTAAGCTTAATATTCACAGGCCACAGCCTCGGCGGATGTCTATCGACACTAAGTGCATTTGATATGGTCGAAAATGGGTTGTCACATATCCCTGTAACAGCTTTTATATTTAGCAGCCCAAAAGTCGGGAATAAGGCCTTCAACGACAAGCTCGAGTCATTCCCAAACCTCCGAATTTTGCACACAAAGAATGTGATAGACTTGGTACCGGGCTACCCCATTCAGGTTGCATATGTTCCTACAGGCCTCGAGTTTTTTGTGGACTCTAGGAAGTCACCATACTTGAAGGATTCGACAAAACCCGAAGACTGGCACAACTTGGAAGCTTTGCTCCATATTATTGCGGGTTGGAATGGAAAGGATGGAGAGTTTCAGTTTATGGTCGAGAGAAGTGTTGGCTTAGTTAACAAGGAAACTGATTTTCTTAAGAAAGAGTGCATGATTCCTAAATCATGGTTAGTTGAGAAGAACAAAGGGATGGTGATTGATGAAGATGGAAAATGGATTGAGGCCCCAGCATCTAAAGAAGACTTCCCTGCCCCTGAGTTTTGAGTACTTTTGTGTACTTTTGCTTTTATGGTTGAATAATTGGAAGCTAGTTGTTCCATGGGTTAGTATTCAATCAGCTACGTTACTAGTCTATTTCTCATTTCTTCCTTCGTTTCCCTTTCCGGGTGAGAAGCTGTCTCAATCACTCACTTGTATGCGTCTACCATTACTTCTAGATTAAGTATTTTCTATTACATTTAATTCAGAAACCAGAAATTTATTCAATCTTCTTCTCTATCTTTTCATAGAAATCAGTACCCATTCTCTCCAACAGAATTATCATAATTTATCACCACTCCATCAAATATGTTCCTTATATCTTCTTCAACAATGTCCAAAATTTTAGACAGCGAGAAAGCTCAATCTCATCAAAGATTCTTCCATTCCGTTCTCTCCATATGTGAAAAATAACTACACAAAAACTTAAACAGAGCGCGTGATGGACAAATTTGCTTGGGAAATCTGATTCTTTTCAAAGCTAGAATCTCATCCAATGCCGAACCAATACCCACTTTGGAGACCCCAAATTTTTTAAGCACCTTTTTCCAAATCCACCCGCTAAAGGAACGACCCAAAAAAAAAAAGATGGTCATTATTTTTCGAAGCCTTCTTACATTAGATGCATCATGAAGCAAATGAAAAGCCTCATTTTCGAAGCTTCTCCCACGTTGTTAGCTCCTTATTTATTGTAAGCCATGTGATAAAAGCGTGGAACACTTTTGTGGTTCCAAATAATCTTCCGCGAATGCACATTCGTTGGTTCACCCTATAATGCACATTTAGAACTGAATTTACCGTTTGGGCTAGCAATTCAAATAGGGCCATTGTTTATTAAGCGTTTAGGGATTAAAGGTACTGAAAGACTAGATCACAGACTTCCTCCATTTTAGTATTAAATGGCATCTTTAACTGCCAAGAATTCCCATCTAGAAAGTCTATGACTTTTGCAAAGAAATGGATTATACTATTTTCCAAATTGGGAAATTAGAGGCTCACCTTCAAGATCTTTCCACATGAGATAGAGGCACCGTCATGCAATAAAATTCTTACATATATAGCATCTTCTTCGACCATGATAATTTCCACATGAGATAGAGGCACCGTCATGCAATAAAATTCTTACATATATAGCATCTTCTTCGACCATGATAATTTCCCTTCAAGACCATGAAACATTTTGTGGAATTTCTGCACTCCAAATGTCTTCCCCATATCTTTTCCTCATCCACCTAGCCCATATATAGGGTCTTGTTTTCAACCATAATCTAAAAGAGCTTCATCATACCAACTCTATTACGGTCTTTGAATGCCAAGACCCCCCCAGTCAAGAGGAGATGCGCATTTTTTCCAATTAAGCAAATGGATTGATCTATGAAGAGAAGCAACCTCCCCCCCCCCCAAAAAAAAAAAAAAAAAAAAAAAAAAAAAAACACACACACACACAAAGGAATCTACTGAAAAGATTTTCAATTTTTTGAGAGTGCTATGGGGAATATTAAAGGAACTCGATCAATAGATCTGAAAGCTAGAGGACCGATTTAATAAGTTCTAAATGACTCGCATAGAATAGACAACGAGCTCTCCAACCTTCTATTTTCTTTTAAATTTGTCCCACCAAAGGTTAGCTCATAGAATGATTAAGCGGAGAAGAAAAGAGTGGAGGACCTACGTATTTGACAAGAAGACTACCTTCTTTAAACCTTAGAATTTCAAATGAAATATTTTCCTAAACACAAGACCCGTTAAGAAAATTATACTTTTACCATCATTATCTTGGAGCTCAGAAACTAGATGGAAAAGATTAAGGACTTTTCAGATTTAATTAAGCGAATTGGTTTCATTTGTGAAAAAAAGAAAAACATCATCCACAAAAATAAGATGAGAAATCCCAGGAGTACTGAAAATAGAAGAAACTTGGATTAAGTTTCCCTCTACCTTCTCTTGAAGTAAACAAGAGAATGCTTCCGTTACCAAAGTGAATAAGTAACGGAAAGGGGATCTCCCTGACGAAGACCTCTTCCACTAGGAAAATGCGAAACTTGTCCTATTGATTAAAACTGAAAACTTGGCCTAAGAAACACATTCCATAATCCAATTTATCCAACAATTCGAACAACGTATTTGGAAAAGGATTGACATCAGGAACAACCACCAAACACAATCAAAAGCTTTCCGAAGGTCTATCTTAACACATAAGAATTAGGAAGATTTTTTAAATAGAAGCTTTTAATTAACCATTTCACGTGCTATGAGAATTTTATCCTAGATTTTCCTACCTTTCACAAAAGTCAGTTGAACTGGACTAATGATAGAAGGGAGGCAAACAAATTAAAGAATCTATATATTAGACAAAAAAATTTAAATGATTTTATACATACAAGAAATTACCCTAAAACTTTCAAGATGTCTGGATTCAAATATTTTGAGATTTAAAAGAAAAAAAGAGTGGCATTCACCTATTTTAAAACTATTCCATGCTGAAAATAATTGAGAATAGCCTCACAGACATCAACCCCTATTATATCCCAATAGGAGGTGAAAATTAAAATTCCATGCCAAATCCAAAGCCAGGCTAGTAGTATATTCAACATATATATATATATATATATATATATATATATATATATAGTTATTCAATTTTATAAAAATGTGGAAAAATTAATAAAACAAATAATTGAATGTACTACTAGCCTGGGATTCTTAAAGAAAAGGTGTTGGATTTTTGTCCACTTATCCAAGGGTCATAATTTATAAACTTGTCTAGGGTAAGCCAACCACAGCCATTGAATTTGACTACCCCCAATGTATTAGTGCTGCATCTCCTTATTTTCTTTTTCTTTAAACAAAAAAAACCCCATTTTTCTAGTAGAGAGAATAATAATGATAAACTAGATTTGAGAAAAACTGTTTGTTTGGAATTTCTTTTTTCATATAAGAAAAAGATAATCATTTGGGTTGGTTAGTAATAATAATAAGAGTCCCGATAAATTGACGCGGTTGACATGACAGTGCACAGGATCATATATCTTTTTCTTCGGGATATACAAGGAAAAAGATTTGTGGTTCTATGCACATACCACATCAACCGCATCAGTTTTAGCGAGGCATTTTATCATTAGTCCAAAAAAAATGCTATTAGAACTTTTCAACCCCTAACAATGAAATTATTTTTCAAGAAATTTTTGAATGCGTTTGCACTTTAACCAAAGAATGTGACTTGCTAGAAAATATTTTCTCTAAAATGTACATGAATTGCATTCATGGCCACGTCATGAAATCATTTCTCACATGTTATCTATAATGTAATCCTGATGTCTGATCGATTCTAAAACTTGATGTGTAAAACAAATTAAAAAATAGAGATATAGACTTTGGGTAAGTCGAATTCGTTCCACAGGGACAGTTGGGATTCAAATGTTCAATCGGTTAAAAATCAAAACAGAGTTTTAAAACAGATTCTTTAAAAACAAAACAGATTTGTTGCACAAATAAAATGGAAATCAACTTATAAATTGGAATCAAAATAGAAAATAGAGATTGAAAATATAAGAAAGAGGCTTAGAGAATTCAAGTCTACCATTGCAAGCCATCCAAAATGCTAATTAATTCTAAATATAACTCAATCCACGTAGCAAGTCATTGCTCGTGGATTGGAAGATGATTCGATGTAACCATTGATTGAAACCCAAAAGTCTCCATAAAGATCTCTGATTTAGACAAGATTATCTGACTTATGCTTCTATTCATCACAGAGCATGAGTGTTCTTGAACTTATCTAAGTAATACTCATCAAAGCTTGAATTAGAAGCATGAGTTAGATGATCTTATCATAAAGAGATTCACATATTTAACATGTAAAACTGAAATAAAGAATTAAAACAGCATAGGTAGGATGAACTTGCTCCGGCATCCTTGATCTCTCTAAGGAGGATCTAGCCGATCATTGCAAGAATCATATTGCAGCAATAAGAAAGTAAAAAAAGATAGTAGATGAAGAAGAGAATGTAAAACAGAGATGCAACTTGATTCCTTCTTTGATGGTTTCTCCAAAGAATTACAATAAGAACTAATGGGGGAAAAATTAACACAATCAACTCTTGATCCTCTCACTACTACAAAACACTCTCTCTAAAAGAAAAACTAAGAAAAATACAGAGAAATTAAGGAGAAGAAGAGGGTCAAGAGGACCCCTTCTCTAAAATCAACTGTCTAATTTATAACATTCGTAATCGGGTTATTGGATCAACTTTTCAGATGATTCGCTACGAAAGAACCATTCAGTTACAACCACCGAAGTATCTGGAACATCTTGTACAAATCTCGAGAAAAATTCCTCGAAATCACCGCGGAGCACCAAGGCCTAACTGCCGCGCGGTGACGTGGTGGCCAAATTCATCGAGATTTTGTTGGAAGCTTCCTTTTTGCTCGCACATTGTAACCGTCTTTGTTTCGTGATTTGATAACTTTCACGTACGCTTTATTTATCTGCAATTAGCAATAACATCTCATTAGCTCTATTAATTTGGATAAATATTTAATTTTGCAATTATTTATGGGAACTAACATTTAAATATTAATAATCTTCGTAGAATTACAGTCCCAAAATTGAATAATTGGGACCTTATCAATGTCGCCTCAAACAAGTATGATGCTTTAAAACAAAAGAGAAAAAGTGAAAATACATGGTACTTCCCAATTGCATCCAGTATGATGTTTTACGTCCCATTGTCCATTTTATTTGTGATCAAAACATTTAATGTTTCCCAACGTATATTTCCATTCATCACTACAACTTTTTTGATCTATAGCGACTGTTAATAGCAGCGGATAATTTTATCCGCCTCTGTATTTATTTTTATTGCAACAGATACTTTTATCCGCCACTATAAATAGAACTTGTTGCAGTGGATACTTATATTCGCCGCTATAGGGCCCCCTTACCCCAATTCAGTCTATATAGCAACGGAAAAATATATCTGCTACTACAAAATCATTGTTTTGATATAAAACGCTATAGGGCTCGCCCACACCCCGATTTTTTAAAATGAATATAGCAGCGGATTATAGTTTTCGTAGTTATAGAATACAATTTTTTTTTTTTTTTTTTATATATAAAATTCAGTTTTGTGAGTTTTTTCTATCAATTTTTTTAAAAAATTGAATATAACAACAAATTATAGTTTCCGCGGCAATAGAGTATATAAAAAAATTTCAATAATTTTTTTAATTGACTATGACAGCAGATTATAGTTTCCGTAGCGATAGAGTATATAAAAAAAATTCAATATTTTTTTTTAATTGACTATAACAACGGATTATGGTTTCCGCAGCGATAGAATACTATTTTTTTATATATAAAATTCAGTTTTGTGAGTTCTTTCTGTCAATATTTTTTCCAAATTGAATATAACAGCGGATGATATTTTCCACAACTATAAATTTTTTAAAAACAAATATAGTAGCGGAATATAGTTTTCGTAGTAGAATCTGATATATACCGTCGGTTATAACAGCGGATAGGGAGTTCGGCTGCAGTATGATGGTTTGTTGTAGCGAATCATTTAATCCGCCTTGAAAAGGTCCGTTCATAGTCAGCAGAAGGTCGATCCGTCTGTAAATTGTCTACACCCTCACGTGCAGAAAAAGAAATTAATTTGAGAGCGAAAGAACAGGGCACGAAATCCCATTTCCCTTTTCCCTCTCATTATCTCCCTCGTTACTTCGTCTGTCACTCTCTCTCTCTCTCGTTTTCATTGCCGTTTGTTGGTGCTTGTGAGAACACTTTGAAAAGCTAGATTGTAACATCCGGTAAGATCTTTCTCTCTCATGTTTCGATATTTTATTTTTTATAATTGATACTCTGCAACTCATCCATTTCTATCTGATTCTTGTTCATCCATGGATTCAACCACCCAATACGACTCAAATCTCAAACCCTAGAGTTCCATCGATTTTTTATTTGAGTTTCTTTTGCTAATTGTGATTTGTTAAACCTAGGTTTTTTTTTTTTTTGTGTTAATTATTTGAATTTGTATATTGTGATTTGTTAAACTCAGATATCTTTGGATTTCTGGGTTCCAAGGTAGCTCATTTGGTTGGTTGTTTTAGATAGAATCCTAACTATGGATACATCATTGTTCTGGGTATTACTTCTGAAAGTTTATGCACTTTCTGAAACTAGTAGCGAATTTGTTAATCATTTGGTTCGCCCTTGCAATTTAACTCATGAAGTGGGGGCTCATTTCAGTTCCTTATTCCACATGTTATGGTGCTGTCCCAGTTAGATATCATTTCTAATTTCGAAGATGGCACCCTTACACTTTATGCCATAAAAGGATTTTATTGCGTTTGCACCTTTTAGCTATATTTTGGGGTATCTAGAAGGAAAGGAAAATCTGTTTAAAATGAGTTTATTGCTTTGCTTGAAATTGGGGTTCTTTCCTGCTACTCCAATCCTCTCAAGCAATATTGAAATTAGTACTTATATGGCTTTTTGTGCCTATGATCTTTAGTTGGCATTATACAATTGTTCATTTAAGTTATCTCTTGAAAAGTTTAGATGAACTAATAGTTTAAATTGGACAGTTAAGATTCTTTACAAGTCATCATTTCACAACGTTAGGAATATAGAACTACATAGTACAAGAATTTTGAAAGCCATCATACACTATAATCTTTAGATCTAGAACTAAACCCTAGAACATATTTTGCCGTTTTTAGTAATCTTCTTTCCCTTTAGTTATACACTTTTATTTTTTGGTAACCTACTCCAAAAATCCACCGTGTCTGAGGTTATTGATAAATTCATTTCAAGCAAAACAATTAATAATTTTTTTTTTCCTTCTAATTGCTGCTGTTGCAGGAGTTTGGATTGGTAGTTCTCCCTTCCATCATGCTTAACAAGAGCCAATGCTTCTAGTCAGGCCTCCCGAGGAGTTGAAACAGAAGGGACACATGGCAGGAGCTAGGCAGGAAATCAGGTACCACATGTACAGACATCTACCAATCACCCAGCCCATTCTCTGCCTCAGCCCTTCCCAACTGTAGCTGTTCCTTCTTATCAAACGGTGGTCTTCCTGCTTTGTATTTATGTGTCCCCCCACCTTTTAATTGCTTCTATTGAAAATTTATGTGGCTTCTTTTTCTTTAATTCAGCCTATTCCTGATTTTTGAACACACTTTCTGAGTTCATAAACCGCACGAAGCTGGTTTTATCAGTCGATGGTACTAACTTCAAACATGTTACCGAATTAACTTCTAATAGGAGTAAGATGTTGCTATTAGACTCGGGAACATGTCATCCATAGAGTCAAGAATGTTGAATGGCCTTTGAGAGATTTGTGTGTTGAGTCCCGATGACCATCCAATCATCTTGATCTAGGGGCGACAGTCTGCCCTGGCTGACTGAATCACTTCTACTTATCTGTTGCTTAACATAATCCTCTTTTTCTTTTCCTTTTTATATATAATTTTTTTTTATTTGATTGATGCAGGGAATCAAGCATCTCCTTCACCAACCAATATTGGAGATCAACAGAGAGTGGACTTGCCATCTAATGCACGTGAACTGGCAACACCTGAAGCACTATGCATCATTATGCGGAGAGCATAGCAACTTCTTAGTGGTCGTGCTGTAGCTGCACTTTCTGTATGTCCCCATTTTTTTAGCTTTGTTCGTAGATGTATAGCTTGGTTATCTCTTGTGCACGTGTGCGGCATTGTTTGTTAGTGCACACTTTGTGCATGAATGGATGTGCAATGCTGAGCTTTCAAGATCTTTAATTTGAGTGGTCTCAAAAGCTGATCCCAGGATTTTTGAGATAAGGTGAGCTGAATTCTCACAATCTCACCCATCATAAGTTTCTTCAAAGCTTTAATGCTATATATAAACACCTAGATGCCTTACTTCCTTCAAGACCGCAAGTCTTTTGTGGCATAATGCATCTATGCATGTTTGAGTAATCTTTTTGCGGCATTATTCACATATGCATATTTGAGTAATCCGACGGTGATCTCTGCAGATCTGACTGCTGGAAGTCCTCTATGACAAGGACATGTGTATTGGTGTCTAACATAGGTACGAAGTGTTAGACACACCGATCCCCACAATCCTGATATGCCAGCATATGTGTACAATTTATTATCATCTGTTAAGGGAGATTTTCTTTTGATAAAGTATCTCATCATGCATTCAACAAGCTTGTTGTGACATGGTGTCTGATGAGTCTATCTTCTAGAAATTGAGTGTTGTTATGTAGTGGTAAACAGGCATTTAAGTTGGCGAGTTTAGTATGGATGGTGTAATGTAAAAGTTTTTAAATAAGTAAATTTAGTAAATGGGCTAGATTAGTAGATATGTTTAAATTTGTAATGCCACCCAGATCTTTGCTGAAAACATAATGAAATGTAAATTGTGTGTGCATGCCCAAAGTGGCAATTGTTTTACGTTGACATCCCTTGCATCCCCCCCCCCCTTTTTGGTTATTTTTTCTTTGTTTCTAATTCTTCATTGTTTGTAATTTCCTACGTTTATGTAGAATATTGCAGGACGTTTGGAAGGAGATGGAGATTCTACTGATCCTACAACACGGAGCCAAATTCAGGCCGAATCAGTGCAAGCAAGGCTAGCAATGCAACATTTAGGTGCTCTTTTTTTGGAGCTTGGCCATACAATTCTGACACTACGTATGGGGCAGTCTCCTGTACGATTTTCTTCCTTCACATTTCTTTGCTTATTTTTTCTGATATTTCGAATAAATTTTGTGAGCAATTGTTATCGTGCAACTGCAGGCTGAATCTGTGGTGAATGCTGGACCAGCAGTTTATATATCTTCATCTGGGCCAAATCCTATAATGGTTCAGGTTAGTTACGATCTGTTTGATTGCAGGATATTCGTTTTCAAGGGAACACGGGTTCCTTTGGTAAATGGTAATGGGAACATGAATTCCACCATTTTATTGTACCCAGGAAAATATCAAGAAGAGAATTTAATTTATTATAGTTTTAAATAAAAATAGAGAATGATATACTCTTAATTTTGAATTAGAAATTTTAAGATTTTTATCAATATAATGAAGTGTGATTTCAATCGGTAGAAGAAGAAGACGCAATTCAAATTAGTTTGTAGGGCAAAGTCAGGATTTTATTCATGTGGGGGCAATCAAGAGTAGAAATTTTTTTGTAAGAACAATTAATGGTGAAAAAAAATATCTATGAGGACTATTCCATTTGAAGGGGGGAATGGTGGTAACATTTTTTTATCCTCCTCGTTGAAAATCCACCAGTTGCTGCGGATATCTTTTCCTCTTTGCATCGGTATGTTTAAATGTGTGTATTGATTGAGAATTTAAAAGATAAAAAAAAAGGTAAATTAGTAAATGCTATTTACATTTAAGGTGGGTAAGTAAAGTACTTTTGGTGTGTGTGCAGCAAACAGACGCTTCCTTTTTTTAAAGCAAATAAGACAAGCTAACCACAGCAACTGGTGTCATGCTTAAAAAACTCGTATAAGACAAGCCAACAACTTTCATTAAATTCAACTACCCCAATATAATATAGTAGAATGGTGATGACTGCAACTGATTTTTAATACGTGGCTGACGTGGCAAAAACACAGAATCCCAGATCGTTTTCATGTGTATCCCGAAGAAAATATTTATGATTCTTTGCCCTTCTCAAAATCAGGTGCATGCATGATGACTTGTTAACACGTGTCCTAAAGGCACACGGTAAAGTGGAATAAATACATTTTAAAAATTATAATTGGAGGGTGTTTTGGTAAAATAAAATTTTTTAAGGGCATTTTGGGTACAAAATCCAATTTCCAAAGAGTATTTATTGCACTTTAACACGTTCCTTTAGGCACCCGTTAACAAAGTCCTTTTTTTAAACCCTATTTTTTGATGGGTTGGGATCCATCGTCTCCTTAGAATGACTCGTGAAAATTACATGTGATCTGAACCCTTTAAATGAAAAATCATTTTTTGAGAAAGTCAAATAATTTTAAACAATAACTTAAAACATGATTTTTGAGGAAATTAATTTTTTTCTCTAAAAATGCCTAGTGAATGAAATGCACTTGAATTGCGTGTATATTGCCTCATGAAATCGTTTTCCTCATGTTTCCCATCTATAAATAAATAGTTGGATGAAGTTGTCGGTGGGGAGTAAATTAAAGAGGTCACCTATAAGTATAAATAAATGAGTTGGAGTCCACAAACGGAGATACAAAGTGACAAAATGATGTGGTGTCGCACACATTACTGTAAATACTTTTCCACAAGATATGAGTAAAAAACATCTACGGTTATGAGCGTGCCACCACATCATTTTTGTCATCTTTGTGTCTCCGTTTGTATCATTCCAACATTTCCCTAAATAATAAGTGAGGAGGAACTGGACTTCATTCTGTAAAATGGAGTGAAAGAAAAGAAGAGAAAAGAAATGGTATTTCTTAAGGGCATCGAGTATGATGTTCTACATCCCATATTTGTTATCAAATTATCAGGACATTTAACATTTCCAATGTATGTTACCGTCCTTACCATTAAATCACCAACCCCACCAGTTTTTAATGATCTAAATCGATTAATAGATAGATAGACAGATATTTCCTCGGGAACAACCATTGTTTTTAAAATTCAAAATCTTGAATAAGGTCTTTTGGTTTTTTCTCACTTATAGATTATACATACTAAGCTAGCTGACTAGCTAACAGTGTTTCTTGTCCTCTATGTACAAGAACAGTGTCAGCTCTTCTATCTTTATAATAAAGGTAAAATCACCTTGCATCCATAAGCATATTTCATCTCACTTACATTTTGATCTCTCAGCAAGAACAAGGATACATAGTCATCTATCTTTGTTATGGAGCCAACATGGGAAGAATTGTTAGGGAGCAATCAGTGGAAAGGTTTGCTAGAACCTCTAAACCCAAACCTTCGGAAACTTATCCTTCAATGCGGTGAATTCTGCCAGGCGAATCGCGATACATTTGTTGGAGATCAAAACTCCAAATACTATGGCAAAAGCCGATATTTCAAGTGTGGCGCCCCGCCAAACGCTAACACAAATCCCAATGCCAAACCTCAAGGTACTAGGTGGCACCTCAAAATTTCGGCATGGTCTCCTCTGTTTATGTTAGTGTTTCACAAAACTCAAACCTGATAAAACAATTTATAACAAAGCCTGATGTAAAGTTGTAAATACAGGAAATGAACAGCGGAAGACTAATTACATCTAACATGTAAGTAGATCAGAGTGCGGAAGATTTAACCATATACAGGCTTACAAAATACTCTCACTCTAACATGGGCCTAAACTCTCAATCCAAAAACTACATACATCCTAGAGGAAACTGACAACACTAAGGGATGTAGCCCTAGTGCTCACCAGGCAAAAGACTCTGGTCGTCGATCTGACCGACCAGATGCTCCTCAATTACTGACTCTGCGCCTGTCTCGATAACTGCAAGTGCTGAAACTAAAAAAAAATAGGAAGGAAAGGGTGAGTAACAATGGTTACCCAGTAAGTCCACAACCAATTCCTACTAATAACCATTCCTAAGCATGATCGAATAAAGCATACTGAACATTTTAATACATGCAAGGTTTTACAAGATAAAATACGATCAACTGGTACATATAACTAGGGATGAGCAACTAAACAGTTTTAAAAATTACACATAGCATCAATCATCCATACTCATTATACATTTTCCATTTTATGCAAATAATATTGCCAATATTTAAATAATAGACATGCTTCTCATTTATAATTCGAAATATAACAACAGATACATAATACAAATGGTGGAGTATTGGAATTAAAGAGTTGGGATTCACGACTGGATCGCTCCAGTCAGGACATGATATTCCTCAATAACATCGTAGTTCCTGATTTTGTGGCTGGTCGTGTCTACCACGCTTGCGGGACCATTTATCCGGCTTAGGCTGACCGTTTGACGTGACCGTAAGCAATTGGTCTTTTTTCGATGTGTCAGAACGTTTGACTACTACTAGATTGTTAGTGATCACTGACTAATCATCTTCGTCTATGCCTATCAGGCGTGCATGTGATTCCCAAATGACACTCCACTCGTATACGACCACCTTTACAATACACGTTCACTGGTAAAGATAAGAAAGGAATGGACCCGGATTCCAGTTGTGACTCCACTCTCATACGCGTCCCATACCACGTATGAGTTTGGTGGTCCCTACCGTACATCCCAGGATAGTGCACCCCTCCGGATGATGTGACGCACTATCCCTTCAGGCATTCACAAACCCTTTAACAGCTCACAAAATAGCTACATATATATATTGTTTTTCATTTAAAATAAAAGAGAAATTAACAAAACAGGGTTGAGAACGGATATCCAGTTCCTACCATGCAACTGTGGCCACTCGGCCTAAAAATAAACAACAGTACTCAGCGCACGCGCTAACATAATCGAAAATAAACATGCAACCCTTTCATTAATAACCTGGATATCCTTTCACCAACCTACACACAACATACAATGTAAAATGTAGACATCACCCCTCGGGTGTGATTCTGACATTTTACCGTTCATTCCATTTTCCCATTCTCTCAACATTCTCACTTTTCATATTTTCAAATCAACCATCCATTTCCAATATTTCAAAGTCATTCTTTTGGTATTTTCATTGAAAACCATCAAAGTTTATTAAAAAACAAGGTCCCGTGATACACGGTGCCTAAGTTGGTCAAAGTAGTAAAAGCTGGTGAAAATTTGGTTAAGTGTTAGAAATTCAATTTTTCAAAGTTCTCGAAATTGAAAATGGATTTTTCGAAATGAAAGTCTCGATCACGAGATTCGACATCATATAGTTTTTGTAATCTAATTCAAAGTAACGCAAAGTTATTACATTTTGAAAACTTGCCGAAAACGTCGAAAATTACGTTTTGTTCTTGAAACCAAAATTCGGATTTTGATCCTTTGAGATTTGGATCTTAAAACCATTTTCATTGTTCCGAAATGGGGGGTAAAACCTTAATTTCATTAAAGAACTTAAAGTAAATAGAAATAAGTGGGACCGACAGAATGCCTTCGGTAGGTGCCGGTGGCACCGACCCTACCTGCATACAGCCTGAACCTCACTCGAACTTTCGAGTTTTCGATTTCTTCTTCCATTCTTCGAACCATTCGACCCACCCATGAGTTCGTAGTTAAAATTTGATAAAACATCATCAAAACATCTATTTCTACCATGATTTTGAAATCAAACAACAACTTTCTACGATTTAAATGCAAACAATAAGTTTTGTTTCAAAACCCTAAATGCACATTTGATAAATCTAAAGTTACCAATAAGAATTGGAAGTCTCTTACTTGGTTGTGGACGTCGAACATGATAAACTCGCACAATGATAAATGTTGGTGGCTCGAGAGTCGAGGTTGGGCTGACTTGGATGCCAAATGAGCGAGGGTTTGCAAGATATCCGACAATGACGTTCTCCTTCTCCTCTATAATGAAGTATAGACCTAACTCCTAACTCGATAAAGTCCTTGGATGGAAGGTGTAGAGTTTTACTCGAGCTACCCGACTGGTTTTGATGGAGGATGGAGAAAACGAACAAGAATGGGTAAGTAAAGATGGTGAAGTTGTAGCTCTCGACGTGGCCGATAACTTTGTCTTCTTCGTCGAGGTTCAACTCGGCCTCGTTCGGGCTAGAACTTAACGGGAATGCGTCGAAATCCTAGGGTGGAGAAGTGACTGTCGTTGGGGTTTCTTACAAAAGAAGAGAAAAATGAAATAAAGAAAAATCAGATTTTTCTTTTATAACATAGCTAAGGGCATACTTGTAATTTCTCCCTTATTTCTAGTTTCGACCGTAACTTAACTATTCGGACTTGGAAATTGACAAGTGAATATACCATTTCGAATAATTTTTTTCTACGGATCTAACGGTGTCATCAAATCTTTTCGATTCTCGCTCTAACAAAATTCCACTGTTTTGGGTCCCACTTAATGCGAAATTCGAGAATTTTATAACTTTTCCATCCGAATTCAAATTCGAACTTACTTACAGGCTAATGTATATATTCTGATCCTTTTGAATTTAATGACGAAGTCGATTTTCCTCGAAATTAATCATAGCAATATTCGAGTCATTCCCGAACCTCCGAATGTTGCACACAAAGAATGTGATAGACTTGGTACCAGGCTACCCCATTCAGGTCGCATATGTTCCTGCAGGCCTCAAGTTTTTGTGGACTCTAGGAAGTCACCATACTTGAAGGATTCGACAAAACCCGAAGACTGGCACAACTTGGAAGCTTTGCTCCATATTATTGCGGGTTGGAATGGAAAGGATGGAGAGTTTCAGTTTATGGTCGAGAGAAGTGTTGGCTTAGTTAACAAGGAAACTGATTTTCTTAAGAAAGAGTGCATGATTCCTAAATCATGGTTAGTTGAGAAAAACAAAGGGATGGTGATTGATGAAGATGGAAAATGGATTGAGGCCCCAGCATCTAAAGAAGACTTCCTTGTCCCTGAGTTTTGAGTACTTTTGTGTACTTTTGCTTTTATGTTTGACTAATTGGAAGCTAGTTGTTCCATGGGTTAGTATTCAATCAGCTGCTTTACTAGTTTATTTCTCTTTTCTTCATTCGTTTCCCTTTCCGGGTGAGAAGCTGTCTCAATCACTCACTTGTATGCGTCAACCATTACTTCTAGATTAAGTATTTTCTATTACATTTAATTCAGAAATCAGAAATTTATTCAATCTTCTTCTCTATCTTTTCATAGAAATCATTACCCATTCTCTCCAACAGAATTATCGTCATTTATCACCACTCCATCAAATATGTTCCTTATATCTTCTTCAACAATGTCCAAAATTTTAGAGAGCGAGAAAGCTCAATCTCATCAAAGATTCTTCCATTCCGTTCTCTCCATATGTGAAAAATAACTACCCAAAAACTTAAACAGAGCACATGATAGACAAATTTGCTTGGAAATCTGATTCTTTTCAAAGCTAGAATCTCATCCAATGCCGAACCAATACCCACTCTGGAGACCCCAAATTTTTTAAGTACCCTTTTCCAAATCCACCCGCTAAAGGAAAAACCCTCAAAAATTATTTTTCAAAGCCTTCTTACATAAGATGCATCAAGAAGCAAATGAAAAGCCTCATTTTGAAGCTTCTCCCACGTTGTTAGCTTCTTATTTATTGCAAGCCATGTAATAAAAGAGTAACGTGGAACATTTTTGTGGTTCCAAATAATCTTCCACCAATGCACATTCTATCATAAGTCATAAGATTGTAACAGATTGTAACAACCCATTAGTTTCTCTATTTTTGGATTCATTCAAAATAGTTGTTCCTTAGAGTTAGGAAACAGTTTCAAACTATCCTATATTTTAGGACCTCAAACAAGTGTTTGTTATCCCGTATGTGTATTTAACTACTGCTGAATGTATATGAAAAGAAATAGAATTGATTTTCTCAGTCTATCATGGTATCAGAGTGGGCCTTTCTCTTCTCCTTGTCACCCAATTCATATCTCCATGTGTTTTGGGCCAATCCGGCCCACACGTGCGGGGGCGTGTTGAGTTTAGTCCCATATCGGACACAAATTGCCTGCCTTGTCTCTCTCCTTATAGGATCTTGGGCCTCTCTACTTATTGCCAATTGGTTTTGAGTTGGACCCCCAAATTTATCATGGTAAGAGCAACCATAAGTAGTATAAGTTGATCCAATTTTTTCCCCTTGTTCTTCATCACTCATGGCTATTGAATCTGACCCTACAACCATCCTCAACACTAATGAACCACACCAAACTCTCATCAGCATCAACGTTGCTGCTCAGGCCCCTCTCAAATCACCTCTACCAACTACCTCTCCTGGAAACTACAGTTCCAAACACTCTTCATTGGCTATGACCTTTTTGGCTATATTGATGGCTCCAAACCATGTCCGCCAGCCTCCTTGATCCAGTCCAATACAGCCAGACCCAATCCCAGTTACATTCTATGGACCAAACAAGACCAGTTGATCCTTAACGTTGTCATTGGCTCCATCTTACCCCACCATTATTCCCTTCATAGCTCAAGCCAAACCTCTAGACAAGCCTGGACAATTCTAGCCAACATCTATGCCAAGCCCTTCGTGGCTGCATCAAACAAATAAAAAACCAATTAAAAAAACACTACCAAAGGCTCCCTTGGCATCATTGAGTTTATGCAAACTATCAAAACTCGAGCAGATGATGTTGCTCTTCTTGGATCCTCAATTGATGAAGAAGAAAGCACAGACAAAATCCTAGATGGTCTCGGTGATGATTACAAAGAATTAGTCCGCGCTGTCCAAGCAAGAGATACCTCTATCACCTTTGAAGAACTTCATGAAAAACTCCTCAATTTTGAAGCCTTTCTTCAAACAATCCCACCCGAGCCCAACCATTTTCCAGCTACTACAAATCCCACATACCGTACCAACAACAAAAATTGGCGTTCTTCTCAACCACAAGGTACTACCACCACCAACTGGCACCCATCCTTCAACTCAACCGATCTCCCACCTGCTGCAACCAATGCAGGACCCCATTCATCACATGGCCCTCGTCCTCCTCCTAGACCATACCTTGGTCACTGTCAAATTTGCAAGAGTCAAGGTCACACTGTCAAACGGTGCCCTTCATTTTGCCTCGTACCAGTTCACACTTCCCCCACATCCAGCTCTTCCCAACAAGCACACCATGGCAACCACAAGCTCACCTTGCCACCAATCCTTCCACCACGCCATCCTGGCTTTTGGACAGTGGTGCCTCACACCATGTCACATCTGATTTGAGCAAACCTCTTCATGCATGCTCCATACATTGGCATTGATGACATCATGATCGGAGATGGCTCCAATCTTCCCATCACCTACACTGGTTCCACCTCTCTTAAAACTCCTCACAATACCTTTACACTAAACAATGCTTTCTGTGTTCCATCTATGAAAAATAATCTAATCTCTATATCACAATTTTGTTATTCTAACAATGTTTCCATAGAGTTCTTACCATCCACTTTTCTTGTGAAAGAACTTCGAACTGGGGTAACACTATTGAAAGGACGAACTAAAGATGGTGTCTATGAGTAGCCAACCTCCTCCCCTTTGATTGTCTTCTCCACAATAAAGATCACTTGCGTCGACTGGCACCATAGATTAGGACATCCTACTTTTTCAATTCTCAAACATATTATTTCTAGCAATCATTTAGGCCTTTGTTCCTCTTTATCCTGTGATTTCTCATGTAATGTTTGTCTTTGCAATAAAAATCACAAATTGTCTTTCTCCAACTCTACAATTGTCTCTACTAAACCTCTTGAAATCATATTTTTCAGATGTATGGACCTCTCCAATTTTCACACATAATGGCTTTAATATTATGTAATTTTCATTGATTACTTCACTAAATATATCTGGTTTTACCCACTCAAAAACAAATCCGATGTCGAAGAAGTCTTCATAAGATTCAAAGCCATTGTAGAAAAATACTTCAATTCAACCATCAAAACCCTCTATTCTGACAATGGTGGTGAGTACATCTCCCTTGCTACCTTTCTTTCAACCAATGGTATCGCTCATCTCACCACTTCTCCTCACACACCTGAACACAATGGTTACTTTGAAAAAGGGACCTTCATATAGTCGAAACAGGCCTTGCCCTCCTCACTCATGTTTCTTTACCCCTCTCCTACTGGACTTATGCCTTTGCCATAACCATCTACCTCATCAATAGAATGCCCCTCTCCCACGTTAAATCTCTCTTCACCCTACCACAAATATTTCTCTGACAGAACCAAATTACTCGAAATTAAGAGTCTTTGGTTGCTTATGCTACCCTTGGCTCCAACCTTATACATCACACAAACTTGAATCATGGTCTAAGCCGTGTGTTTTCCTTGGGTACTCTCTCACTCAAAGTGCATACTACTGCCTGCTTGACCCTTTCAAAAATCTATATCTCCAGACATGCCAAATTTGTTGAATCTCAATTTCCCTACTCCTCATTATCTAGTCCATCCTCTAGTCTTCATCCCAACACCATTGCCACTTGGATTCCTGCACCAATTAGAGTTATCTCACCCTCTTCCTAGCCGCCACTCACTATGCCATCTGAAGTCATCGTCCCTCAGCAACCTCTAAGTGCAATTCCAACAGACCCTCCAGTGCAAGTTCTATCAACAAACACAAACCAACCCACCCACCCAATTCAACTTCCTTGCCATCCTCACCATCCAACCCCACCATTACATATCCAACGTCACACCTCCTAACCCAACTAAAACTCATTCCCCTTCCAACTCACTCATGACCACTCAAGCCAAAACACATATAAACCAATAACTAAGATGAACCTTCATACCCAACTCTCAAAATCCAACGACCTTGAACCAACAATCGTGACTAAAGCCCTTATTGATCCAAAGTGGTGTCAAGCCATGTCTGATGAGTGTGATGCTTTAGTTAGAAATGGAACATGGGAACTTGTTGCACCTGATTCTACACAGAATATAGTTGGGTGTAAATGGATTTTTAGAATTAAACATAACTTTGATGGCTCTATTGACAGGTTCAAAGCACGTTTGGTCGCAAAAGAATTTCATCAAAGGCCAGGAGTCGATTACCTAGAAACTTTTAGCCCTGTTGTAAACCAACCACAGTTCGTGTTATCTTCAACCTTGTTGTATCTCGGGGTTGGTCATTACGCCAACTTGATGTCAACACCGCCTTTCTTCAAGGACACCTCTCCGAGAATGTCTACATGCAACAACCACCAGGTTTTGTTGATCTAGATCATCCATCTTATGTCTGCAAACTTCAAAAGGCAATCTATGGCGTCAAACAAGCACCTAGAACATGGTATCATGAACTTCACACTTTCCTTCTTCACTCTGGCTTTAAGAATTCTCATGCAGATACCTCACTATTTGTTTTCACTACTACTGGACATATTATGTATATACTTGTATATGTGGATGACTTAATAATCACTGGTGACAACATTAAATTATTGACTCTTTTGTTGATGTTCTTGCTCATCGATTTTCAATTAAGGATCTTGGACAGCTATCTTATTTCTTGGGTGTGGAGGTAGTCCCAAATCAGCAAGGTATTTTACTTATCTCAAAGGCGTTACATTTTGGATATTCTGGCTCGAACTCATATAACTGATGCCAAACCCATGCTAACTTCCATTCCAAGTTGCCCACCTCTGATGTTAAAATCAGGCTCTCATTTGTCTGATCCCACAGAGTACAGGACAATTGTTGGCAGCCTTCAATATCTCTTGATTACATTACCAGACCTTGCATTTGTGGTTAACAAGCTCTCTCAGTACATGCATACTCCAACAACCGACCATTGGAGCTTTGTTAAACGTCTATTACGCTATCTCTGTGGCACTATTAATGAAGGCCTCCAAATACATCGCCAATCCCCATTGAACTTACACGCCTATTCAGACGCAGATTGGGCAAGTGACAATGATGATTTTTCATCTACCAGTACTTATGTCATCTATCTTGGTCGCGCAATCCAGTCTCCTGGAGTTCTAAGAAGTAGAAAGCTATTGCAAGATCTTCCACTGAAGTTGAATACAGGTCAGTAGCTAATGCAGTTGTTGAGCTCAACTGGCTTTGTTATGTCCTAACTGATCTTGGTGTTCAACTACTTTGTTGTCCCATCTTATACTGTGACAATGTTGGTGCTACCCAACTCTGCTCCAATCCCGTGTTTCACTCCCGAATGAAACATGTTGCCATCGATTTTCACTTCATCAAGGATCAAGTACAAAATGGTGTCCTTTGTGTTGGTCATGTATCTTCAGAAGATCAAATTGCTGATGCACTCACCAAGCCTCTTCATCGTGCCTGCTTTCTTGATCTCAAATCCAAGATTGGACTTCTTTCTCGAGCTCCATTTTGAGGGGCATATCATAAGTCATAGGATTGTAACAGCCCATTAGTTTCTCTATTTTTGGATTCATTCAAAATAGTTGTTCCTTAGAATTAGGAAACAATTTCAAACTGTCCTATATTTTAGGATCTCAAACAAGTGTTTGTTATCCCGTATGTGTATTTAACTACTGTTGAATGGTATATGAAAAGAATAGAATTGATTTTCTCAGTCTATTACATTCGTTTCACCCTATAATGCATGTTTAGAGCTGAATTTACCGTTTGGGCTAGCAATTCAAATAGGGCCATCATTTATTAAGTGTTCAGGGATTAAAGGTACTGATAGACTAGATCACAGACTTCCTCCATTTTAGTATTAAATGGCATCTTTAACTGCCAAGTATTCCCATCTAGAAAGTCTTTGACTTTTGCAAAGAATGGATTATACTATTTTCCAAATTGGGAAATTAGAGGCTCACCTTCAAGATCTTTCCACATGAGATAGATGCACCGTGATAAAATTCTTACATATATAGCATCTTCTTCGACCATGATAATTTCCCTTCAAGACCATGAAACATTTTGTGGAATTTCTGCACTCCAAATGTCTTCCCCACATCTTTTCCTCATCCACCTAGCCCATGTATAGGGTCTTGTTTTCAACCATAATCTAAAAGAACTTCATCATACCAACTCTATTACAATCTTTGAATGCCAAGACCCCCCCAGTCAAGAGGAGATGCACATTTTTTCCAATTAAGCAAATGGATTGATCTATGAAGAGAAGCATCCCCCCCCCCCCAGACACACACAAAGGAATCTACTGAAAAGATTTTCAATTTTTTGAGAGTGCTATGGGGAATATTAAAGGAACTCGATCAATAGATCTGAAAGCCAGAGGACCGATATAATAAGTTCTAAATGACTCGCATAGAATAGACAACTTGCTCTCCAACCTTCTATTTTCTTTTAAATTGTCCCACCAAAGGTTAGCTCATAGAATGATTAAGCGGAGAAGAAAAGAGTGGAAGACCTACGTATTTGACAAGAAGACTACCTTCTTTAAACCTTTTCAAATGAAATATTTTCCTAAACACAAGACCCGTTAAGAAAATTAAACTTATACCATCATTAACTTGGAGCTCAGAAACTAGATGGAAAAGATTAAGGACTTTTCAGATTTAATTAAGCCAATTGGTTTCATTTGTGAAAAAAAGAAAAACATCATCCACAAAAATAAGATGAGAAATCCCAGGAGTACTGAAATAGAAGAAACTTGGATTAAGTTTCCCTCTACCTTCTCTTGAAGTAAACAAGAGAATGCTTCCATTACCAAAGTGAATAAGTAACGGGAAGGGGATCTCCCTGACGAAGACCTCTTCCTCTAGGAAAATACGCGAAACTTGTCCTATTGATTAAAACTGAAAACTTGGCCTAAGAAACACATTCCATAATCCAATTTATCCAACTATTCGAACAACCTATTTGGAAAAGGATTGACTTCAGGAACAACCACCTAAGACAATCAAAAGCTTTCCGAAGGTCTATCTTAACACATAAGAATTAGGAAGATTTTTTAAATAGAAGCTTTTAATTAACCATTTCACGTGCTATGAGAATTTTATCCTAGATTTTCCTACCTTTCACAAAAAGTCAATTGAACTGGACTAATGATAGAAGGGAGGAGGCAAACAAAGAATCTATATATTAGACAAAAAAATTTAAAATATTTTATACATACAAGAAATTACCCTAAAACTTTAAGATGTCTGGGTTCGAATATTTGAGATTAAAACAAAAATAAGAGTGGCATTCCATGCTGAAAATAATTGAGGATAGCCTCACAGACATCAACCACCCTATTATATCCCAATAGGAGGTGAAATTTAAAATTCCATACCAAATCCAAAGCCAGGCTAGTAGAATATTCAACATATATGTATATATGGATTATGACCCATATACACATAAAGCTAACAACGTGTTTTGTCTTATATGGGCAAAAATGTTTGGAATGGGCTGATTTTTTGTGAGGATGATCTCTATGGTGAGGAGATCATCCTTGTCAAAAATCAGCCTATTATGAAACTTCTAGCCCCATGTTTACAAGTTAAAAATTTTTTGACTGTCCAATTTTTGTAAATCAGTTTTGATGGGGGTTAGAAGTTTTGGAATGGGATGATTTTTTGCAAGGATGGTCCCTCCCATAGAGATCATCCTCACAAAAATTAGCCCATTTCAAACCTCTATAATCATATAAGAGAAAAATGTTGTAACTTTATGAGTCGTTTTATGTGTCTACGGAACCCCACCATATATATATATAGGGTGGGGTTCCGTAGACACATAAAGCTACTCATAAAGCTACAAAAAGATTCGGAATAAGTTGATTTTTTGTGAGGATGATCTCTATGGGTGAGGGGACCGTCCTTGCAAAAAATCATCCCATTCCAAAACTTCTAATACCATAAAAAATGATTGACAATAATTGGACGGTACAAATTTTCACTTGTAAACATGGGGCTAGAAGCTTCATAATGGGCTGATTTTTTGCAAGGATGATCTCATCACCATAGAGATCATCCTCACAAAAAAGCAGCCCATTCCAAATATTTTTGCCCATATAAGACAAAACACGTTGTAGCTTTATGAGTAGCTTTATGTGTATACGGATCCTAATCCATATATATATATATATTTATATATATATAATATATATATATATATATATATATAATATATAATGGGAGGCGTAATATAGTTATTCATTTTATAAAAATGTGAAAAAATTAATAAAAACAAATAATTGAATGTACAACTAGCCTGGGATTCTTAAAGAAAAGGTGTTGGATTTTTGTCCACTTATCCAAGGGTCATAATTTATAAACTTGTCCAGGGTAAGCCACCACAGCCATTGAATTTGACTACCCCCAATGTATTAGTGCTGCTTCTCCTTCTTTTCTTTTTTCTTTAAAACAAAATCCCCATTTTTCTAGTAGAGAGAATATTAATGATAAACTAGATTTGAGAAAAACTGTTTGTTTGGAATTTCTTTTTTCATATAAGAAAAAGAATATTATCATTTGGGTTGGGTAATAATAATAATAATAAGAGTCACGATAAACTGATGCGGTTGACATAACAATGCACAAAATCATAGATCTTTTTCTTCGGGATACACAAGGAAAAATATTTGTGGTTCTATGCACATACCACGTCAACCGCATCAGTTTTAGAGAGGCATTTTATCATTAGTCTAAAAAAATGCTATTAGAACTTTTCAACCCCTAACGATGAAATTATTTTCTAAGAAATTTGTGAATTCGTTTAAACTTTAACCAAAGAATGTGATTTGCTAGAAAATATTTCTCTAAAATGCACATCAATTGCATTCATGGCCACGTCCTGAAGAAAGTGTTAGAAAAAATAGAACTTGAACTTAAATTATATTGCTCTGAGGCACGTAGTAATCTACGTTGTCTTATAGACAACAGACGCCCCACACTCCGATTAAACACGAAGATGCAAATGGGTTGCTGGCGAACTTGTCTTTAGGATACAACAGAGCCCAGTTCTAACACAACTGTATATTTCCTCAAAATTTGCACTATTTTGAGAAAATCTGTCACACAGAATCTCGGATACACGAATGCCTCTTTTGTAGAAAAAATTTTAATTAGTTATTTTAACAGAATTAATCTCTATAAATATATATCAATTTTAAAAACACACCCATTCGTAAATGGTTTTTGAATCTCAATAGGTATGAAACCCATTGGAACCACTAGGGACCTATTCGGATCAAGGAATCCATTAAGCTCCCTTAAGCCCCTTCGACACCTTTCGGTTCGGCCTTGGTGCCTATCCAAAATTGGACGGCCCTATTAAATATTAATTTTTCTCTCTCTCTCTCTCTTTCTTTCTTTCTTATTTTATATATATATATATATATATATAAAATAAAAACGAATTATTAAATTTCCATATAGCTTGAAGCCATTAGGAGCTCTCAAGGAGAGAGTCTTTGGAATGAAGAAAGAGTTGAGAATAAGTTCTTATTTATAGTTTAAAAATCCCTCCAAAACATTTTAAAAAGCAATGTGGGATTTATAAAAATTTGAAAAAAGGAGCCAAAAGAACTTTTACAAATTCCAATCCATGTGAAAAGTTATCAACCAATAGAAATGCTCTTTTAAAAAATACTTACTTTTCTTTTAACAAAAAGTACACCAACCATAAAGTAACTTTCAAATATCAATTTAAAATAAACCAAATTAATTTTATTTGAATCAATTTTAAATAAATATTAATCATCATTTATTAACATTTATTTTAACAGAAAGAGAAGTGGGTAGTCACGGGACTTTAAAACAAAGAGAAAAAGTGAAAATACATTGTACTTCCCATTGCATCCAGTATGATGCTTTCCATCCCATTGTCCATTTTATTTGTGATAGTACATTCAATGCTTCCCAACGTATATTTCCATGCATCCTTGCCATCAACACTAAATTTCTTAAGGGTCGTGGTAATATGACACCCTCCTTTCAAACACCCCCATCATAGAATCGTAGATCATTTGCCTCGCGCAGAACCATAAATCTTGGCATTTGCCTGGGAATGTTTTGACAGTTCAACAAAATTACGGAAGTACCATAATCCTTTGAAAATGAAATATGACAATGAAGTATCTTTGGTAGAGTGGTGATAATAGGACTTCCCCTCAGTCGACTCCCTGACGTCGGGTGTGCTATAACCATAGACTTTATGTCTATGGATACAAAATTACACATCCCAAAAATCTGTGTGGTTGTATATCCCGATGAAAGGAAATCTATGGTTTTGGCACACCCCCACATTAGGGGAGTCGATTAAGTATGTGAGGGAGTCAGATTATCACAACTCATCTTTAGTATCATCACTCACACACTTTATCATCACTTCAATTATGAACTGTGTCGGTGGAACGGTGTCAACTCCTCTTTTATAGATAGAACGTACTAGAAATAAGAATCCAGTATAGAGAATCATTGATTGTCCTCAATTGTATAATGCCCATATCTTGAGAAAATGTATATGGTTTTGTGCACACTCTAGTGCCGCTTGGAGTGTCATTTCAAGTCGAGCATTTTTCTTATAAATAAGGTCCTTAGTATGCTTGGATCAATATCAATCTTTCTGTTAACTAAGTCATTTTCATCTATATATCGTGGTTATGGAGATGAACAAAAGAGAACCATCGTGGGAAGAATTGCTAGGGAGCAAGCAAACAGCCATACATTCATTGGCGATCAAAAGTTCAAATACTATGGCAACAGTCGCTATTCCAAGAAATCATTCTTGGAGAAGGTGCATATCCAATCAGCATCAGACTACTTCGTCGATACGTACCTTCATGCCACGGTCGTGGTTGAAAATTGCAATTCCGAAGTCAATTGGGTTGGATAGATCACTGTCACATCCCATGAAGTAAGTAGAGTCTCTGGGAGACGTGAAATATATGTCACATGGCGTGGTACTATAACAACCCTTGAATGGAGAAAGGACATCGAAAGAGAGCTTGAAGGTCATGAAGGGTTGGTTCAGCATTTACACTTCTGATAACCCAACACCGACTATCACCATACCTAGTGCGAGAACCCAACTTCAAACAAAGATCAAAGAATTGGTGGAACGGTACAAAGACGATAATCTAAGCATAATATTTACGGGACACAGCCTCGGTGGAGCTCTATCGGTCCTAAGTGCATTTGATGTAGTCGAAAATGGGTTGTCGGATATACCGGTAACGGCTTTTGTCTTTGGTTGCCCAAAAGTCGGTAACAAGGCCTTCAAGGAGAAGGTCAACTCATTCCCGAACCTCCGAATCTTGCACACAAAGAATGTGATTGACTTGGTACCAATGCACCCCCTCCTAATGGAGTATGCTCCTGGTGAGTATCATGACCTTCAAGCATTGCCACATATTGTTGCAGGTTGGAATGGAAAGGATGGTGAGTTTGACTTGAAGGTAAAGAGGAGTGTTAGTCTGGTTAACAAGGCAGTTGATTTTCTTAAAGTTGAGTTCATGATTCCTAAAACATGGGGGGTTGAGGAGAACAAAGGGATGGTGATTAATGAAGATAGAGAATGGATTGAGGCCCCAGCATCTGAAGAGGACTACCCTGTCCCTAAGTTTTAATCTTTATCGCGTGGCTTTATTTAAGCATGAATAATTGGAAACTAGGAACTCCTAGTTTAGTTTGTTTCTTTTCTTCGTTTATTTCTCTTTCCCTTGGAAGCTGTCTCACTTGTGTATAAGTTGTCTTCCTTAGCAACCCTTTCCTTTTCATTAAAAAAAACAAATAAGGTCCCAAGTTTTCTTTTTAGGAAGGCAAAATTCAAGTTTTGATAAGCCCATTGTCATGGTAATTGAATCTTGATGGAAACCCAAGTCATTGATTTTAGGAGACCATGACGATGTTATTGTTTGTGGAGACTGATGGTACTGGTCAGCAGGGAGTCACAATGTGAAAAAGCCCTCTGTTCGACTGAACAAGAGGTCTTAATTTTCATTGTTGAATATTGTTTTTTTTTTTATGGACCGAAAACATCAAATAAATGAAGGGAGAAATTCGAAATCTCTAAGCCATTGAGTCTAAGGAACATCAAATTTCAATGGCCCATCGAATTTTCTTATCAAATTTTCCAGTTTTCCCATAGTAAGTATTGGTCATCATTTAAAACAATGCTCACCAATCGACCCCAGCGTTGAGTTTGTTGGGGCTGGGGGTTGGATGGGGGCTAGTCTCCCCATGTCCGAAAGACGGGGATTTGGGGGGTAGAGGTCTCGAAAGAAAACTCCTCAAAGTATTTTCGTAATTTCATTGGTATTATGTAAAATCCTAGTTAGGGTTTTTTGAGAGAGTATATATTTCTATTTTCGATAATGAAAAGGTTAAAAATATGAAAGTGCGAATTTTTTCTTTATAGTTGAATCAATATGATCCATGGGTGTCCCTCAATCTTGAGTGAGCCACGTAAAAATCTCTACGTTTTTTGTGCCATTGCATCTTTTTTTTTTTTTTTCTTCTCATTCTGTTTTTCTTAATAGATGAAATGTCCAACCAGAAAATAAATGTAACGCTTAATTCACATTAGGGTTGTTAACGGATGCTTATCAGTTCGGATACAGTAATATCTGAATCCGAATCTGGAATTTTATCTAATATTCGAATTCGAATTCGAATTCAACGGATATTCTAAAATTCTATTCAAATTCGAATCCGATTATCCTATCGAATATCAGATAATATCCAATTAGAATTCGAATAATTTGTATATTAAAAAAAACACACAATTTTTCCTTATCCAACTGATTTATCATTATTAAAAAAACCTATTATATATTATATTATGTATATGATAAATAAATAAAATAAATAATATATATTATATTATTTCGAATCGGATATTATCGAATTCGAAATGTTAATATCTGAACCTATATCCAATAAGAATTTGAATATATAAAACTATCCGAATTCGAATCAAAATTTTCAGATAATATCCTATTTTTTGAATTCAAATTCGAATTTTTGACCATTCATTGACACTCCTAATTCACATGATCCGTATAAGTGTGTGACTAAGGTGCTATTTGTTAAACTGAAAAAAAATAAGTGCTGAATAGTATTAAACGCTGAAACTTATAAGTGCTGAATTTAGTGCTGAAAAAGTTTTTTGTTTAGATGCTGAATCATGTTTGTTACACATTGTTGAAGCTGATAAATTGTCTTTGTTACCCTTACAATCATATTATACATTGTTTACATGTTTCAAATGCCTATTTCTTATCAAACACAATAAAATATATTATTTCTTATAAAATAAAAATACAATTTATTTTTAAATAATACTCAAATCTTCAATTTATAAATAATAATTTCTATTTATAAAAGCCCACAAATTCCAAATTAAAAATAATAATGTCAACATTAAAAGAAATTAATTTTGAATGAATAATTTTTGATAGAAATGAAGGATGCGTAATTATAAAAGCACCTTATGAATTAATAAGGACAACCCACACCATAGCCATTTTTTTATTATTTATGTGGGCTAAAGTTTTTGGAATGAGCAAATTTTAGTGAGGATGGTTTATGAAGTCTAGAGATCATCCTCACCAAAAATCAGTCCATTTTGAAACTTCCAACCCATCAAAAATAGTTTTCAAAAAAAAAAAAAAAGGGACGATTTACGGTTCTTGAACTTGTTTTGATAGGGTTAGAAGTTTTAGGATGGATTGATTTTTGGTGAGGATGATCTCCTCATTATAGAGATCATTCTCATCAAAAAATCAACTTATTCTAAAACTTTTAACCCATATAAGACAAAATAATTTAGCTATGGTGTGAGTTTATTAATTTGTGGGGTGCTTATATACTAATGAGGAGATCATCCTCACCAAAAATCAACTCATTCCAAAACTTTTAACCCATATAAGACAAAATAATTTAGCCATGGTGTGGTTTATTAATTTGTGGGGTATTATATACTTAGCCAAGGGGTATAAGAGGTAATATCCTTTTAAGTATAAGGGCATACTTGTCCTTGCTAAAAAAACGAAGGGCATATTTGTTCGTGTCAAAAAAGCGAAGTGCTTACCGCTTCAACACTTTTTTTCAGCATCAAAATAATGCTGATTTTTTTTCACTTATTTTTAACAATAAGCGCTGAAAATATAAAGTAAACAACGCGCTATTTTGACAAAAAGTGCTGAATTTATTTTTTTCAACAATAAGCGCTGAAAAATAACACAAACAACATTGCCTAAGTCTAGTCGCCAAGAAAAATATGAGTTCTTCCCCCACATGTGAAAGAGAATTGTAGATGAGGGAATAAAAAAAAAATATCTACTTCAAGATTTTTACAAGTACTGCTAGATGAACTGACTAGTGTGAACACTTAATTATGTTAACAAAAGGTACTTTGAGGTCGCTGCCCAATATTATGTTTTTTATAGAAATAACAAAAAGTGGGGGTGTACATTTAATCTCATTGATGGATGGTTTAAACTCAAAATTAAAATTGAATTTTGTTAATCGGAGTCGAAAAAGAGTGTAAACCAAAATTTGTAGTATGAAGTAGAGGAATCAAACATATGAATCATCAATGGTATGAAAATAGAGACCAATAGATTTACACTGGGTTCACTCAAAAAGCTCCTCAGGAAGGGTAGGTCAAGTGTTTGAAATCCCACGAAGTAATGAATTCCTTGAGGCCACTCACCACCCTTGACTCAACTAGTTGCATGTAGGATTTACTAAGGCGACAGTGCTTGTGACTAGTCTCACCTGAAGAGTGGGGATACACACGATAAGCCAAAAAAAAAAAAAAATAGTAGAAGAAAAAATTGCCACTATTCCCTCCCCCCCCCCCCGCCTCCCCTTCCAAACGTAGACAAAACCCCAGCTCCATCTTATAGAGATAAAGAGCTCAATCCCCGAAGAATTGATAGAATATAGACACCTAAGGACAAAACTTGAATCTTCCAGCTATTCTTTTTGAGATTTTAAGATCTAGAAAAAAAAAAACTTGACTTATAAGGGGGAGGTGAGAGGCAAAATTCTTAAGTAGAATATAGTATAGGATCTTGAGTTCTGCCCACTAGCTAGAGTGGAGAAAGTCTTGAGGTTGTCGCCACAGGGGAGATAGTAATGATCACTTCCCTTGACATAATAGTGAAAGGATCTCATCATCGCCCATGGACATAGACAATCTCGTGGAATCATGCAAAATTTTGTATTGTGTTGTATCTTTATTTTTCATTCTAGTTATCATTTTTAGTTCTTGCATAGGATTTTCTTTATCCTCAATAATGTAACGTTGAAAAAGTAAGTATTATATTAAGTGGGTGTATAGTTTTTATTATAGATAAGTTCAACTTGAACCCACGACTTCAAAATAGTTAAAACACAATGTTTTTTTGATTTTTGAGTAAGGTGGTTTTGTTTTGCGCTATTTTTTAGTGCTTATTGCTGAAAAAATTAAATTCAGCACTTTTGTCAAAATAGCGCGTTTGTTTACTCTATATTTTCAACATTTATTGCTGAAAATAAGTGAAAAAAATTTAGCACTATTTTGATGCTGAAAAAAAGTGCTGAAGCGGTAAGCACTTCGTATTTTCAAAACGGACAAGTATGCCCCTTGTTTTTTTGAGCATGGACAAGTATGCCCATATTCTTAAAAGGATATTACCTCTTATATCTCGAGATAAGTATATAAACACCCCACAAATTAATAAACCCACATCATGGCTAAATTATTTTGTCTTATATGGGTTAAAAGTTTTAGAATGAGTTGATTTTTGGTGAGGATGACCTCTACAATGAGGAGATCATCCTAACCAAAAATCAGCATATCTTGAAACTTCTAACCTTATCAAAATCAGTTCAAGAACCGGAAATCATCCCTTTTTTTTTTTTGAAAACTATTTTTTGACGAGTTAGATTTCAAATAGACTGATTTTTGGTGAGGATGATCTCTAAACCATATAGATCATCCTCACTAAAAATTTGCTTATTCCAAAAACTTTAATCCATATAAAACAAAAAAAAAAAATGGCTATAGTGTGGGTTGCCTTTATTAATTCATAGGGTGGTGCTTTTATAATTACACATCCTTCATTTTTATTAAAAATTATTCATCCAAAATTAAGTTCTTTTAAAGTTGATTTCAAATTTTAGTGACTTGTATGACATTATTATTTTTAATTTGAAATTTGTGTGCTTTTATAAATAGAAATTATTATTTATAGATTGAAGATTTGAGTATTATTTATTATTTAAAAATAAATTATATTTTAATTTTATAAGAAATAATATATTTTATTGTGTTTTGATAATAAATAAGCATTTGAAACATGCAAACAATGTATAATATGATTGTAAGGGTAACAAAGATAATTTACTAGTTTCAGCAATGTGTAACAAGCATGATTAAACATTTAAACAAACAACTTTTTCAGCACTTAAATTTAGCGCTTATAAGTTTCAGCGCTTAATGCTATTCAGCACTTATTTTTTTCAGTTTAACAAACAGCACCTAATTTTTCCTATCCCACTAACTATAGACAAACCGCATTTTGCACCCGCAATTCGTCACATTGGTTGCTATGGACTCCTAATGATGAGTAAAAGAATTGGAGAATCTAAAAACTTGTGTAATGCCTCTTGGGACCCTTCTCAGATTCTTTTTTTCCTTCCGATCACTACGCCAACGAAATTCTTAGACATAGAAATTATGCCTAGGTACACTCCACCAACACCTACAATTCACAAAGTCGATCGATGCTAAGAGACCATGTTACGCTAGGCAAACAAAACTACGGGACATAGAAATTATCATTTGGGGGCCAAGTCAAGTTTTCAGTCAAAATTAATAAAATTTGACAAAATGACAAATATACCCTTGACATTCAAAACACAACTCAACTCTATTGCGCTTAGGAACACCCACAAAAACATGAAATGATAACTCGGGACAAAATCGAACATTCCAAAACTTTGGCAAATTGCCCTTCGTGGGGTCTGCACCCACATTCCACGTTGAAAAACTTGAAACCAATATTTTGACAAAAACATGATAAAAAAAAATAAAAAAAGAACAATCTTGAGACACCTAGAAACCCCAAAAAAAAACATGCCCCCAATTAGAAGACTATTCTGTAAAGGAAAAGCAATAATTTCTTTCAACACAATCCCACTTATGCTTACAAAAATTGAAACAACAAAAAAAAATATTAATATTTAAACATAAAAGGTGAACATTAAAATTTAATAAAAATCTTAAACAACTTTGAAATTTAAAAATCTTAGACAAACTGAAAATATTAAACGACTAGGAAAATTAAAAATTTAAACCAAGCAAAAAAATCTGAAAAAAGAACAAACAAGTAAATGTTTCAAAAGATTAAAACAAAAAAAAAATAAATAAATAAACAAACATTCAAGAAATTTTAAAAAACAAATAATAAAAGATTTTAACAAACCAACAATAATAATCTGGATTAATTAAAATTACTAAAAAAATTAAAAATCATAATTAATAAAAACTAATTCATGGACCCATGGTTTTAATTATCAAAGTTATATGTGAGTCCCATCGAAATTTGAAACAATTGAGAAACTTGGACTGGCCGTGTTAACCATGGAAGTGGTTGCACGAGCAATTTTTTAAGAAAAGAAAATCAATGAAATCAAATAAGATGAAAAAAAATGGAAGCCTTCTCAATGTTGAAATTCTCAGATTCTGATGGGTCCCGCCAACATGTTCTAAAACATGAAAGAAATCAAAGTGCACACACAAAAACGAAAAATGAAAAAAAAAGGAAAACACAAAAGGTTAGGAAATTAAAGTGCTCTTCCTATTGCAATTTCATATTGGCCCACCCATTGACAACAAGACAAAGTGGAAACAATAATCTGAGCTCACCCCACCCCCACCCCCCACCCCCACCCCCCCCTCCCCCTCTGACATACGGCCTCATCATAGAACAATAGATCATTTGCCTAGGGCCACACAAGAACAAGGTTTATGATTTACATATCCCGAGGCAAATGATCTACAATTCTGTGACTGGGGCATCAAAAAATCATTATTCTTTTAAAATAACTTAATTTGTTTTTATCGTGACAATTGGATTTTGTATTTAAGATCAGTTTTTTAGTCATTTTTACTGAGTTAATGGATCCCGACCTCATAAGATTACATCTTTACTATTATAACAAGAGAAGACGGAGTAGAAGTGGTTCACTTCCACACCAAAATTTGGAATTCAAAAATGAACCCCATCTTAACATTTAAATTTAATATAATCGGAATCATTTTTGTTCAAAAATCAAGAAAATTTCAGTCCCACATCTCTAAAATCACGTTTGTTAGTTTTCAAAATTTTAAAAATATCATTTTTTTTACTATGTAATCTTCAAAATCACCTTTCATTCATTAATATTCAAAATTATAAATAAGCCTTGGGACATGTGCCTTTGTACATGCCACCTTCTAATTTATATTAACAAAAGACATAATTCATTCCTTCCAACTTAAATATTTGTGACAAGACTACAAAGATGTTGATAATAATAGTATAATTTGATCAAATAATTAAATAGGGATCTATTTGTTGCACATCACCTAGTATCAATTGCACTCCATTTATAAAAAAACCTCCTATACATTTTACGTACAGCTGACTCTGCTTCTTCTTTAACTTCTTTTTTGGGAAAATTACTTAAAGGACCCAAGTGGAGGGACTTTTTTCTTTATAGTCCATAAGTTTTGGATGCTTTCTTAATAGTCTATTTAGTAAAAAATTTATTTTCTTAACCATCCCTAGACCTCATCTCCCACATTTCTCATGATTGAATGCCTTAACTATTCGAACTCATCATTTTCATCCAAAAAAGTTTGATTTTGGCATCTCAATCAAGTTTTGAAGACTCCATTCGGTCAGAGATTTAAGAAGGAAGAATCCATTTTCAATGATTTTTTCAAATATTTTGAAAATGTATGTAAAAAATTAGAAAAAAAATTTCACTTTTTTTTCATAATTTTTGGATGAAAATCGATCAAGAATTTTTTTTTTTTTTTTGGGTATTGAAATCATCTAAACAAGTTGTTTTTTTCAAGTTTTTAGTCAATCATTCCATGTATTTTAATAAAAAACTAGAAAATTAAAAATGGATGGGTTTTAGCAGTGTCGAGTTCACCACATTTTATTTAAAAAGAGAAAAATTCGACGCATGGAAAACTCGACAATAAATAAAAAGTGTTGAGTTCAACAGTAAAAAGTAGTGAACTCGACACTATATAAAAAAGCGTCGAGTTAGACAAAAATAAAAAGTGGTGAACTCCACATTAAATAAAAAAGCAGTGAGATTCGCCAGTAATGAGGGACCATTAATAAATAAAAAAGTTGACTAAATGTCCTATTAAGCTATTGTGCAAAACTTATGGACTATTTAAAAATAAATCCCTCCGTCAGGGTCCTTTAAGTAATTTTCCCTTCTTTTCCCCTCTTATTTGTATTTTTGTCCTTTTGTCTTCTTCTTCCAACTACCAATTGCACTCCATAATATAATGATCATTGTCTTCAGTCTATCCTATTCAACCCACTCTTAACATTTTGTAGAAAATTCTTGATTTTCTCCTCATTCTTTGACTTGACAGTCAAGTAGCCGGTGAAATTTTTTACTTCAAAAGTTGAAAATGATTGATATATTGGGAAGAAAGATCAAGGATTCATGGTTTGAGATTGAGGACAAGGCTATTTGGGTCATTTTTCAATGGTTCTCTGAGAGGACTGAGGTCAAGAGTATGCCATCAGTTTGAAAAATACAGGATACCAAAATATTTGCCAAAATGTAGAAATATTTCTCAATACTCTTTGTAAATTATCTATGGTGGGGTCAATGTCTACATTAAAGTTTAAACCATGTTTATAACAATTATAACGAGGGCTTCTTTCTTTTAAAAAAGCTCGCTGATTCATCTTCTGCAGGTCCTGAGGTCCACAAGATAAGGAATGTGGGGGCCAAAAAAGAAAAATTGTTGGTCAGATGAGTTAATGAGTTGGTGCCAAATGGCATGATGATAGGCACAAGCCACATCAAATGAATAGCCATAACATAGAGTTGGATAGGTGATTGATTGTGAAAACATCACGCGTGTCCTAACAAGATAAGGAATGTGGGGGCCAAAAAAGAAAAATCGTTGGTCGGATGAGTTAATGAGTTGGTGCCAAATGGCATGATGATAGGCACAAGCCACATCAAATGAATATCCATAACATAGCGTTGGATGGGTGATTGATTGTGAAAAGATGTCCACAAGTTTGAAAAATAATTGAAGATTTAGTAAATCTAAGAGACAACGTGAAGAAAAGGAATTGTGTTGTCCATAAATATCAGTTTAACCCCTAATATTTTTCGTGTACCCTCAGGCACTACAGTTGATCTACCCTTCATATGATGGAGAGTGGAAAAGTTTGAATTGATATAGACATACCCTCCATCTTTTGGTAAATATTTGAGAGACCCTTGTATTTCTAACTGATGTCGTTCACCTTGACCTCGGTCTTCTCTAAGGAAAGAATCGAAAATAACTTAAAATGCGCTTGTCTTCAACTTATAGCAAAAACTACTTAATTTTTACTTTCTTAATTGGTCATCTTCAACCTCTTAGATAAAATATTTTATTGTTGTCTTCAGCCAATAATAAGATATATATATATATATATATATATATATATAATATATATATATATATATATATATATATATATATATATAGGGGGGCGTTCAATGGCCAACTTTTTAGCAAACTTTTTGGCAAAACATTTTTCAAAACATGATTTAGAGGTTTTGGAATGAGCTGATTTTTGGTGAGGATGATCTCTACGGTGAGGAGATCATCATCACCAAAAATCAGCCCATTCCAAAACTTCTAACCCCATCAAAAACAGTTTACAAAAAATGGACGGTCCACGATTTTTCAGCTGGAAAACATAGGTTAGAAGTTTTGGAATGGGCTGATTTTTGGTGAGGATGATCTACTCACCGTAAAGATCATCCTCACCAAAAATCAGCCCATTCCAAAACCTCTAACCCATGTTTTGAAAAATGTTTTGCCAAAAAGTTTGCCCTTGAACGCTACCCATATATATATATATATATATATATATATATATAGGGGGCGGTTCAGCAGTCCTAAAGTTTGCCAAGTTTTGTGCCAAACATTTTTTTAAATATGGGTTAGAAGCTTTGGAATGAGCTGATTTTTTGTGAGGATGATCTCTATGATGAGGAGATCATCCTCACCAAATATCAGCCTATTCCAAAACTTCTAACCCCATCAAAAGTGATTTACAAAAATAGGACGGTCCACGATTCTTCAACTTGTAAACTAGGGTTAGAAGTTTCAAAATGAGCTGATTTTTGGTGAAGATGATCTCTTCACCGTAGAGATCATCCTCACAAATAATCAACCTATTCCAAAACTTCGAACTCCATCAAAAGTGATTTACAAAAAATGTTTGGCATAAAACTTGGCAAACTTTAGGGCTGTCGAACCGCTCCCATATATATTAATTTTTTAAAGTTGGTGCAAATGGCATAATGATAGGCACAAGCCACATCAAGTGAATAGCCATAACATAGAATTGGATAGGTTCACTGTGAAAAGATGTCCACATGTTATAAAAATTGAAGATTTAGTGACTCTAAGAGACAACGTGAAGAAAAGGAATTGTGTTGTCTTCAACTAGAAGTCCATAAATATTAGTTTAACCTTTAAATATTTTTCTTGTACCCTCAGGCACTACAGTTGATCTACCCTTCATATGATGGAGAGTGGAAAAGTTTGAATTGATATAGACATACCCTCCATCTTTTGGTGAATATTTGAGAGACCCTTGTATTTCTAACTGATGTCGTTCACCTTGACCTCGGTCTTCTCTAAGGAAAGAATCGAAAATAACTTAAAATGCACTTGTCTTCAACCTATAGCAAAAATTCCTTAATTTTTCCTCTCTTAATTGGTCATCTTCAACCTCATAGATAAAATATTTTATTGTTGTCTTCAGCCAATAACAAGATATATATAGGACTTTTGCGGAAGTAGAAATTGATGAATTTTAGGTAGAAACTTAACGATCAATTAAGATTAAGTTGGGAGCAGGTGCGAGTGCAAGGGTAGTGAGAATATGAAAGTGTCAAATTCAACAGTATCATAGGGTGTGGACTATGGAGCACCTCTAAAACCTTATATATTGAGTAACATATGATACAATCAAATATCAATTTTATTGTTATATTAAACTTCACCCGTACCTACGGCACGGACATCCTCTCTCGGGTTAAGGGGGTAAAAACGAAAAAAAAGAAAATTAGAATAGGTGGTGACAATTTTAATACGAACCACGAGCACAACTCAAAATCAACAAGAAATTAATGCTGTTTGGGTCAAGCCAGATTGAGTTTTGGGTATTATGAAAAATTTTAAAGTTAAAAAGGTAATTAATGTGGAAAAAGAATAAATATATTAAAGTTCTTGGGGTGAAGTGCAAAATAAATAAAGTAGGTCTCACAAAAACTATGATTTTATGGGAGGGTTAAGGGCATAAAAGTGAAAAAATAAAATTAATTGAAAGATATTATTAAAAAAATTTGAGGTTAAAGAGTTGAAAGATGAAAAATATTAAAAATATTAAAAATGGTAAAAGATGAAATATAATAAAATTAATTATTATATTTACACCATTTTAACAATTATTTTTTAATTAATTATTTGTTACTATAATAATTGTTAAAATGATATAAATATAATAATTAATTTTTTAATTTATTATTTGAAGAGATATGTCATAAAATGAGTAAAATATAAAACGTTAAAAATATGCAAATATAATAATTAATTTATTAATTAATTATTTGAAGAGACATGTCTATGAGGATCAAAAATATTTTTTTTTTAATTTATTATTTGAATAGATGTGTATGTGAACATTGATCAAAAAAGATTTTTTAATTAATTTTTTAAAGTTAAAACGTAAAAAAATTAATTTACATTTTAGAGGTTGAGGATTATCTATGGTGAGGTGAATGTCTACTTTAAAGTTTAAGCCATGTTTATAACAAGTATAACGTGGGCTTCTTTCTTTTAAGAAAAATCTGACTGATTTTTCTTCTCTAGGTCAGGTTCACATAAAAACATCACGCATGTCTTAACAAGATAAGGAATGTGGCCCTATGTGGTGGCAAAAAAGACAAAAAGTTGGCTGGAAGAATTAATGAGTTGGTGCAAATGGCATGATGATAGGCACAAGCCACATCAAGTGAATAGCCATAACATAGAATTGGATAGGTTCACTGTGAAAAGATGTCCACATGTTATAAAAATTGAAGATTTAGTGACTCTAAGAGACAACGTGAAGAAAAGGAATTGTGTTGTCTTCAACTAGAAGTCCATAAATATTAGTTTAACCTTTAAATATTTTTCTTGTACCCTCAGGCACTACAGTTGATCTACCCTTCATATGATGGAGAGTGGAAAAGTTTGAATTGATATAGACATACCCTCCATCTTTTGGTGAATATTTGAGAGACCCTTGTATTTCTAACTGATGTCGTTCACCTTGACCTTGGTCTTCTCTAAGGAAAGAATCGAAAATAACTTAAAATGCACTTGTCTTCAACCTATAGCAAAAATTCCTTAATTTTTCCTCTCTTAATTGGTCATCTTCAACCTCATAGATAAAATATTTTATTGTTGTCTTCAGCCAATAACAAGATATATATAGGACTTTTGCGGAAGTAGAAATTGATGAATTTTAGGTAGAAACTTAACGATCAATTAAGATTAAGTTGGGAGCAGGTGCGAGTGCAAGGGTAGTGAGAATATGAAAGTGTCAAATTCAACAGTATCATAGGGTGTGGACTATGGAGCACCTCTAAAACCTTATATATTGAGTAACATATGATACAATCAAATATCAATTTTATTGTTATATTAAACTTCACCCGTACCTACGGCACGGACATCCTCTCTCGGGTTAAGGGGGTAAAAACGAAAAAAAAGAAAATTAGAATAGGTGGTGACAATTTTAATACGAACCACGAGCACAACTCAAAATCAACAAGAAATTAATGCTGTTTGGGTCAAGCCAGATTGAGTTTTGGGTATTATGAAAAATTTTAAAGTTAAAAAGGTAATTAATGTGGAAAAAGAATAAATATATTAAAGTTCTTGGGGTGAAGTGCAAAATAAATAAAGTAGGTCTCACAAGAAATTATGACTTTATGGGAGGGTTAAGGGCATAAAAGTGAAAAAATAAAATTAATTGAAAGATATTATTAAAAAAAAATTGAGATTAAAGAGTTGAAAGATGAAAAATATTAAAAATATTAAAAATGGTAAAAGATGAAATATAATAAAATTAGAGGATGAAAATAAAGTTCAGGGGGCAAAGAGAAAAAGTTATAAAGTGATTAAAGTGGGTCTCAAAACCCTTGTTAGCAATCTCTCGTTTAATTCTTGAAAATTTCACGAATTTGTTTTTTTTCAATGAAAGTATTATTCTCTAGATTATTGAACTATTATGAATAATTTACAGATTTTACGTTGAAAAGAATAAAACACGGTTTTTACTACTGTTACGAATTTTTATAAAATTCGGTGAAAAAAAAAATGCGACTATAACTTGTTGTATGTATTAAAGTGTAAACTTGTAAGTTGTGACATGTAACACAAACCGACTTTCAAGAGGCCATGCTTCAAAATTTTGGAGGAATCCACATTTTTATGTGACAAATGTCCTTTTTATCTATAAAATAATAATAATAATAATAACATGACCTCAACATTTATTTGAGATTACACCTTAATTTTTCAAACCTTATTAAGTAATATTGTAAAAAAAAATTAAAACTTGTTAGGTAGCATTCTCATAACTCAGTACACAACAAACTCTGCTTGTTCAACTCATGAAACAATAAATGATTTTAAAGAAGAAAGTACATTGGGATAAATATATATATAATATAGGGGTGCAACTTGGTTCAGTTCAAACCGAGAGCTTTGGATTGGTTTGGGTTGGTTTGTAATGAACTTTGGCTCGGATCTGGATTAACAAAATAGAGAAGCAACCGATTTGGTTCAATTCTTGGTTCATGCCTTCTATAGAGCCGAACCAAACCGAGAACCAAATCCTTATATTAATTGTGGACACGGGATTTTGAATATTTTTCAAACCTCCCTCCACTTTGGGGGTGTTTTGGAGTCGCCACCATTCAAGTATGGAATTGGGTGTGAATGGTCACCCGATGTCTCGTTTTTTGAAAATTAAGTCATTTTTTATGTGATGACTCTCGTAGGATAATGCACGTGGTCCCACCTTTGATTCAAGGTAAGGGGGTCCATTTATGGAGTAGGGAAGGTGTTAGGCACCCTACTCCACCCACGTGATGTGGTAACCTCGGATTCGGTTTTTTAACTTAAAAGGAAAAGGAAAATGAAATTAAAAAAAAAACTTGATGTGTACCCTCCAGTGTGAGGGACTTTCAATGTTGGTTTCAATCATTAAGGGGACCCTTATGTAGAAGGGCCCCTTTTGTGACTTAACCCATGGTGGTGTGTGCAAATGTGTGGGAAAAAGGAGAGTAGAAGGGGGAAGTTGGGAGGGGGTTCTTGGTCCAAACCCACCTTGTTCTTTGAGTTGAACTTCAAATATGTCTTCCCTTGAGTTGACTTGAACTTGCTTGAGGTTGTAGAAGATTGAGTTGAGTTGAGAGTGAAGTGTTGAGATTAGATGAGAGAGAGTTGAGTGTAGTGAAGAGAGTAAAGTAGAGAGTTGTAGTATTTTTAGGATTTTTTTCTCAAATTTTCATTAGTTGTTGTATGGGGAGAATGTAGGGGTTTTTATAGAGGTTGAGAGGTTTTTTAAGGGTATAATGGGGTGAAGGATGAGAGTAGTGGTTAATGGCATGGGTTAAGAGGAAAAGGGTATGAAATTTGAGATGAAAATGAGGGTATTTTTGTAATGAGGGAAATGGGTTATGTTTTAACCCAAATGGTTTGGATCTTACCCAAATCCATTTGGGTAGAGTGTTTGGTGGGGTGAGATGAATGATGGTTGATGGGTGTAAGAGAGTTGTTTGGAGAATGAGTGTAGAGATGGTTGAAGAGGTAAGGTGTTAGATTTGAGATGATGTGTAGTGTAAGAGGTTGATTGGTTGGATTTTGGGAGAGGTGAAGGGATGAAGACATGTGGCAAATGGGGAGATGATGAGATTGGTTGATTGGTGATGGTGGTTAGATGATTAGAGAGAAGAGTATGGGAGGTATGGGTTGAGGTGATTTTATGGGAGTGTTTTAAGGGAAAGTGATGGATAGATATGGGTTGTGATGTGGGTGGTTGATAGTGTTAGAGAATGGGGAATAGGTTAGGTTAGGGTAGGGTATGGGTTATGATGTTGGTGGTTGATGATGAGAGGATGGGGAATAGGTTAGGTTAGGGTAGGGTTATGGGTTATGATGTTGGTGGTTGATGATGAGAGGATGGGGAATAGGTTAGGTTAGGGTAGGGTTATGGGTTGAGTTGATTTTTGGAGGGAAGTGATGGAGTTGGTTAATGATGATGAGAGGATGGGTAATAGGTTAGGTTAGGGTAGGATTATGGGTTGAGTTGATTTTTGGAGGGAAGTGATGGAGTTGGTTAATGATGATGAGAGGATGGGTAATAGGTTAGGTTAGGGTAGGATTATGGGTTGAGTTGATTTTTGGAGGGAAGTGATGGAGTTGGTTGATTAGATGAGGGAGGGGGAAGGGTGTGATGACATGTGTCATTTTTTGTATTGAGTTGGTGATTGGTTTGATGTGATGATGATGGTTTGGATTGGGTTTGGGTAGTGAGTTGGGCTTTGGTTGGGTTGGGTTTAGGAAAGTAGTTTGGATTTTATGTGATGGGCTTGGGTTTAGATTGAATTGGGTTTATGATGGATTGGGTTTAGATTGAATTGGGTTTATGTTGGATTGGGTTTAGGAGAATAGTTTGGGTTTTATGTGATGGGCTTAGCTTAGGTTGGGTTTGTGTTGGATTGGATTGTAGAATAGGATGGGCTTGGCTTAGGTTGGGTTTCGGTGTGGGTAATTGGATTGTAGAATAGGATGGGCTTGGCTTAGGTTGGGTTTCGGTGTGGGTAATTGGATGGGCTTGGGTTTAATGAGAGTGATTGGGTTTGGGTAGAATAGTAGTGGGTTGAATTTAAGGATGTAGGAGGGTGGTGAGGTGTGCGGGTCCATGGGCCACGTGGGTGACCTCGGACATTTATTAATAGAAAATGTGATGGGTTTTGTGTTTGGGCTTCAGGGCCCATTCCAATTTTCAATTTTTGGGGGCATCTTACGTCGAGGGCCCGCTCAAATTCGGGTGTCTACATTAATAAAATTATAAATAACTTTTATTAACCTATTTAATAAACTATACCCATTTTGTGGATAAATATTATTAACCAATTTGGTTCGGTTTTTTTATAGATTAATGACACTTTTTAGGATGGATGGATTAATGATTTTCTTCAATTAATGGAAAAACTATTGACTTTATTTTTCTGAATGGATACATTAATGGTTTTATTTATTGATTGATTGATAGAGTAATGACTCATTATATGAGATTCATATTAATTTATTTTTATTAAAAATATGTTGATTCAATTAGGTTTTTAAGATATTGGCTACTCATAGAACCGAACCGATCGACCTTAGCTCGGTTTGGTTCCATGGAAATTTGGTTCGATTTCAGTTCTCATTTAATGGAATCAACCTAGGTTGGTTCGATTCTAATTTGACCTCAAAACCGAACCAACCTGCACACCTAATATATATATATATACTACTTGTTCGAAATTTCCTAATGCTTCTTACATACTCTTAAGTGTAAGTTTACTGATGTTTGTACATGAATTCCAATTTTAGTTACCAAAATTTTCTCAAAATATTTAATTAATAATTTGAGGAATGCTATCTATCATCAACATTTTCATCATCAATGACATTACTGCCATTATCATAACAACAATTGAAATAGTGTAGGTTAAATACCCCAAGTGCAAGGTTGTAGTGAAGTAATAAAATCTCGAGAGTCCGAGATCGATCCATGGGGATTATATAAAATTGAATTAAAATATGGATGAGGTGGAAGAAAATTTGACCTAAATTATAAAAAAGATGATTTTTCACACTATCGTATGGAGCAAAAATTAAAAAATTAAAAATAGAAATTAAAAGTGCTAAAGCATCGAGGATCCACTAAAAAAATTGTAATTTTATTCATTCAACATTCTTTCTCAGTTAGGTTCAAATAAAGATTTTCCCTAATCAGATGATATAACAATTAAACCAAAACTATGTTCTAAAATATTTTGAAAAATATAAGATTGCTCCGTGTTGTACATTCACATACCAAAAATATTCTTTAAGCAATTAATGTAACAATCATCCACTATCAATTAAGAAAATTTTCAAGCATTCAATGTGATGATCATAAACAAAAACTCAAATAGAATTTATAGATATATAATTAAATAACAATAATTAACTCACATTAAATCAATCCAAAAAATTATAAATACTAATTCACTATTGTTGATCGAAATAAAATTATAATCTTCGAGTTTCACCTTTAGTTCTAACTAGGATTTTATCTGACAAGCTCCATAAGCGAGTCTATCATAATTATTGAATAAAATACCTAGAAAATTAAACTAAAAGAAATTAAAAAGAGATTAAAGAGGAAAATGGATTAGAGAGGAAGATTAGAGAAGAAGAAAAAGAAAAAAAATAATTAGAAGTGTAAAAAAATAAGTAATATTAAGAGAATAGAGAAAAATAGAAATCAATTAAAATAGAAGGTGCGAGATATGTGATAAGAAAGAATTTAATATTTGGAGGAAAGATAGAGAGAAATAGAAATAAGAAAAATATGGAGAGATGTATGAGATCTTTTAAAATGAGACAAAATATGAGAGAATTTTATTATTTTACGTAAGAGAATATGTAGAGATTTTCATTTTTTCGAAATTTTTTTTTTATTTCTTTAGCCCTTTTTTTAACTTGTCTCATAATTGCTCATCCATCCTTTTGCATGTTTTATTCACTAAAAATCCATCTTTAACCCTTTTTTTTCCTCTCATTTTGAACTTCCAAGACTTCAAGAAAGAAAATTCAATTAATTAGGCCATATTAATTAATTACCACAAATTATGGTTAAATATAATCAATTTGCACAATTATCAATCATCTTCACCATTGTAAAATGACCACAATGCCCTCATCGTCTTCATCATCACCACCATCGCCTTCAAATATTTATGTCAATATTGATGATGATGAGGGCATTATTGTCATTTTAGATGGTGATGATGATAATTATGATAATGGTATTAAGATCATTTTTCATTAGTTCATAAAAAAAGACTAAAGTCAAAGGGTCATGCATCAATCTAAAACATAAAAAGGCATCTCAAATATTTACAAAGTTCGAGATGCATAGTTCTAATATGAAAAGAGATGAGGAACGAAGTGTTAATAGGAGCATGAAACTAGCATTCCTCTAAGTATTTTTATTGAAGGATGAGTTACCAAAACATGTAGTGAAATCATCTCATTTATTGGAGACAATAAACATTCTAGACTATTTTACAAAGTTAGTAAAAAGCATTTTTGATAAATAGTTCTAAGAGAAAATTACTTAAAAGACCCTAATAGAGGGACTTCTTTTTCAATAGTCTATAAGTTTTGGATGGTATCTTAATAGTCCATCTAATAAAGACTCGTGTTGGAGTAACATTGTTGGGGACCTCATAGGGGACATTACTGTCGTGGATGTGTGTCAGAACCATAAATGCTTGTCATTGAGATACGAGTGAGAAGCATCTCGATGCAAGTGAGAATCATCTATGGTTCAGTGCACAACAATGTCCCCCACAATGTCAATTTAAATGTTACTTCAGCATTTTTCTTTAGTAAATTTTTATTTTCTTAATAGTCTTGAAGCACATATTACATTATAATGTTTTTGAAATACCCAAACTACCATTTTTTCATCTTCTTCCCATAATATGATTTTTCAACACCAATTGTGATCATTTTGGACGACATTTGGTCGTGAATGATAAATAAACAATGATATACTCTTAATTTTGAGCTAGAAATTTTAAGGTTTCAATTGATATAATGAAGTATGATTTCAATTGGTAGAAGAAGAAGACGCATTTCAAATCGGTTCACAGGGGCAAAGTCAGGATTTTACCCATGTGTGGGGGCAACCAAGAGTAGAAATTTTTTTTGTAAGAACAATTAAGGGTGAAAAAAATATTTGTGGGAAGGATTAAAAATGGGAAAAAAAAAATATGTGGACAATTTTGATAGATTTTTTTTATCTATCATTAAAATCTATCACAATATCTCACTATCCATAGACTTTGAAAATTCTTGTAAGGGAAAATGCCCCAATCCTCCCCCCAATCCCCAATTGTAAATCCACCTGTCATGGATATCTTTTCCTCTTTAAATCGGTATGTTTAGATGTGTATATTGAGAATTTAAAATAAAAAAGGTAAAATAGTAAATGCCATTTACATTTTAAGGTGGGTAAGTAAAGTACTTTTGGTGTGTGTGCAGCAAATAGACGCCCCCTTTTTCTAAAGCAAATAAGAGAAGCCAACCACACCACATTCACACATTGTGGGGTCGGGCTTAAAAAGTTTGAATAAGACAAGCCAACTTCTATCATTAAATTCAACTAATGCACGTGATTTTCTGTACGAAGCTGACGTGGCAAGAGCATGTTTCATGTGTACTCAAGAAAAAGATTTACGGTTCTATGCCCGCCATATCATTTGCTTATCCCAAACTGTGTGCAGGACTTGTTAATACGTGTTTTATATGCACACGTTAATGCAATAAATATACATTGTGAAAATTGCATTTGGAGGGTATTTTAGTAAAATAAAAAATTTAAGGGGCATTTTCCTCGTTTTTAGATAGAAGGTAGTCGAAATAAGAATGCAGTATAGAGAACCATTGATTGTCCTCGATTGTATACTTCACATCTCGAGAAAATATATATGATTTTGTGCACACTCTAATGCATGCATGTGTCATTTCAAGTCGAGCATTTTTTCTTATAAATACGGACCTTAGTATGCTTGATTGAATCAATATCAATCTTTCACTTAACTTAGCCATTTTCATCTATATCGTGGTTATGGAGATGAACAAAATTGAACCAACGTGGGAAGAATTGCTAGGGAGCAAAAATTGGGAAGGTTTGCTAGAACCTCTAAACCTAAAACTTCGGCAACTCATCCTTCAATGTGGTGACTTCTGCCAGGCAAACGGCGATCCATTCATTAGCGATGAAAGCTCCCAATACTTTGGCAAATGCCGCCATTCCAAGAAATCACTTTTGCATAAGGTTCATTTCCAATTAGCATCAGACTACTTCGTCGATACGTTCCTTTATGCCGTGGTCGTGATCGAAAATGGCGATTCCGAAGTCAATTGGTTTGGATTTATCGCTGTCACATCCGATGAAGTAAGTCAAATCTCTGGGAGACGTGAAATATATGTCACATGGCGTGGTACTAGGACATCTCTTGAATGTAAAAAGGTCTTCGAACTAGAGCATGTTTCGATAAATGATATTTTGAACCCAGACGACATCGATGATGATACCTTGAAGGTCACGAAGGGTTGGTTCAGCATTTACACTTCCGATAACCCAAAACCGACTAGCACCATACCTAGCGCGAGAACCCAACTTCAAACAAAGATCAAAGAATTGGTGGAACGGTACAAAGACGATACTCTAAGCATAATATTTACGGGACACAGCCTCGGTGGAGCTCTATCGGTCCTAAGTGCATTTGATGTAGTCGAAAATGGGTTGTCGGATATCCCGGTAACAGCTTTTCTCTTTAATTGCCCGAAAGTCGGTAACGAGGCCTTCAAGGAGAAGGTCGAGTCATTCCCGAACCTCCGAATCTTGCACACAAAGAATAAGTATGACCCGGTATCACCTTTTCCCATCGAAAATGCTCCTATCGGTGTCGATCTCGTGATGGACCCTTTCAAGTCACCATACCTCAAGCAGGACTTTCTCCTCTTACTAAAGTTTCATGACCTTCAATTATTGCTACATATTGTTGCAGGTTGGAATGGAACGGATGGTGACTTTGACTTGAAGGTTAAGAGGAGTGTTAGTCTGGTTAACAAGGAACAAGATTTGCTTAAAGATGAGTACATGATTCCTAAAATATGGGGGGTTGAGGAGAACAAAGGGATGGTGATTAATGAAGATGGAGAATGGATTGAGGCCGTATCTAAAGAGGACTACCCTGTCCCCAGCATTTGATTTTTATTGCGTGGTTTTATTTATATATGTATGAATAATTGGAAACTAGGAACTCCTAGTTTAGTTTGTTTCTTTTTCTTCCTTTATTTCTCTTTCCGTTGGTGGGAAGCTGTCTCACTTGTGTGTAAGTTGTCTTCCTTTGCAACCCTTTCCTTTTCATGAATAAATGCGTCTTTATTTCTCTTTCCCTGGTGGGAAGCTGTCTCACTTGTGTGTAAGTTGTCTTCCTATGCAACCCTTACTTTTCATGAATAAATGCTTCTTCATTTCTCTTTCCCTGGTGGGAAGCTGTCTCACTTGTAGTTGTGTGTAAGCTGTATTCCTTTGCAACCCTTTCCTTTTCATGAATAAATGCGTCTTTCACTAATAAAAATAAACAACATAAGGTCCCAAGTTTTCTTTTTTGGAAGGAAAAAATTCAAGTTTTGATAAGCCCATTGTCTTGGTAATTGAATCTTGATGGAAACCCATGTCATTGATTTTAGGAGACCATGACGATGTTATTGTTTGTGGAGACTGACGTTACTGGTCAGCAGCGAGTCCCAATGTGAAAAAAGCCCATGTTCAACCCACCTAAGGCATTGAAATTTTCATTGTCATATTTTTTTTATTTTTTTCGATGGACCGAAAACATCAAATAAATGGACGATGGGAGAAATTCGACATCTCTAAGCCATCAAGTCTAAGGAACATCAAAATTTCAATGGGCCTTCTAAAATTTGTGGGCCTTGACCCGTCGAATTTTCTAGTCAAATTTTCCAATTTTCGTGTAGTGAGTATTGGTCATCATGTAACACAATGCTCACCAATCGACCTCAAAGCTAAGTTTGCTTAGGGGGGGGGGGGGGCGGGACTAGGGCCCCCTGTCCTAAAGACGGGGATTTGGGGGCAAAGGTCTCAAAAGAATATTCCTCAATAGTATTTTCGTAATTTCACTGGTATTATGTAAAATCCTAGTTAGATTTTTTCGAGAGGGTATATATTTCTATTATTGGTGATGAAAAGGTAAAAAATATGTAAGTGTGAATTTTTTCTTTATAGTGGAAGCAATACGATCCATGGGTGTACTTCAATCTTGAGTGAACCACGTAAAAATCTTTATGTTTTGTGTGTCATTGCATCTTTTTTTTTCTCATTCTATTTTTCTTAACAGGTAAAATGTCTAACAAGAAAATAAATGTAACACTTAATTCACATTAGGGCTGTCAACGAATGCTTGTCGGTTCGGATACCATAATATCTGAATCTGAATTCGAATTCGAATCCGAATTTGAATCCGACAAATGTTCTAAAATTCTATCCAAATTCGAATCTAATTATTCTATCAAATATTAGATAATATCCAATTAGAATTCAAATAATTTGTATATTAAAAAAAACACACACACACAAATTTTCTTTATCCAAGTGATTTTTCATTATTAAAAAAAACCTATTATATATTATATTATGTATATGATAAATAAATCAAATAAAATAATATTTATTATATTACTTATATAAAATAATATATATTATATATTATTTTAAATCGGATATCATCGAATTTGAAATATTAACATTTGAATCCGTATCTGATCAGGATTCAAATACATAAAACTGAAATTGTCGAATAATATCCTATTTTTCAAATTCGAATTTTTGACCATCCATTGACACCCCTAATTCACATGATCTGTTTATGTGTGTGACTAAGTCTAGTCGCCAAGAAAAATCTGAGTTTTTCCCCCCACATGCGAAAGAGAATTGTAGATGAGGGAATAAAAATAAATCTACTTCAAGATTTTTACTTGTACTGGGAACTCTTAATTATGTTAACAAAAGGTACTTTGAGGTCTCTGCCCAATATTATGTTTTTTTTTTTTCTTTTTTTATAGAAAAAACAGAAAGTGGGGTTGTACATTTAATCTCATTGATGGATAGTTCGAACTCGAAATTAAAATTGAATTTTGCTAATCGGAATCGAAAAAGAGTGTAAACCAAAATTTTGTAGTATGAGTATGAAGTAGAGGAATCAAACATATGAATCATTGAATGGTATGAAAACAAAGACCAATAGATCTACAATGGGGGCACTTGATAAGTTCGAGAAGGGTAGGGCAAATATTTGAAACCTCATGAAGCAATGAATTCCTTGGGGCCATCCACCACCCTTGATTCAACCAGTTGCACGTAGGATTTATGGAGGGGGCGGTGCTTGTGACTAGTCTAACTTGAAGAGTGAGGATACACACAATAAACAAAATAATTAAATAATAATGGTGGAGAAAAAAATTGAAACTATCCCCTCCCCCCCACCCCCCAACGTAGACAAATCCCCGGCTCCACCTTCTATAGATAAAGAGCTCAATCCCCCGAAGAATTGATAGGATACATACACCTTAGGACAAAACCTGAATCTTGTAACTATTATTTTTGAGATTTTAAGATCTAGAAAAAAAAAAAAAAAAAAGCTTGACTTATAAGGAGGAGGTGAGAGGCAAAATCCTTAACTAGAATCTATAGGATCTTGAATTCTGCCCACTAGCTAAAGTGGAGAAAGTCTTGAGGTTGTCACAATGGGGGAGATGGTAATGATCACTTCCCTCGGCATAATAGTAAAAGGATCTCATCATCGCCAAGGAACATAGACAATCTAGTGGAATCACGCATTGACAACAAGAAAAAGTGGAAATAATGTGTCGGGTAATTCCTAAAAACAATTTTATCAATAGAGTGGTGATAATCTGACCACCGGCGTGGGCATGTTCAATCAACAACTTGACGTGATAAGTTCAAAAATTGTAGATCTGTGCTCCTCATAATACATGATTCCCTCGAGATACACTTATTTATGAGGAAGTGTAATCATTTATTCCGTAAAATGCAGATCTACAGTTCCCAAACTTATCACGTTAGGATAGTCAACTGAGTTTGCCACATGTGGTAATCAAATTATCATGAATCTTATCAATAAAATTTATAAAAGGATGAGCTTGCAAAAGATCCAGGGAGAACTTTTTTTTATTATAGAGAAACTCCCCTCCATACCCACACGTCTCTCTCTCTCAACTCTCATTCTCGTCTGTACCTTTAGACCACTCTTCCCATCATTTTAATATCAATATTCTAATATCTATATCTTTTGATGGATCCATTCTCATTGGGAGATTAATGAAAATTGAAATTAATTCGATGGCTTTGAGTAAAATCAAACAGTCCTTATAATTAGTTTGGTCAAAAATTGCATTTTGTTTATTATAAAGATGGAAACTGTACAAAAGGCTTAGCCCTTAATTTACAGCTCTAACATAAGGAAGTTCAAGCTTATCTACAAAGAAAACAATCAACAGATAATGAGACCAATTTTCCTAGTAACTTCTAAAAAATCTGATTAAACATTTTATATAATTTCAATATAAATATTATTATGACAAATAAAAATTTATAACAAAAAACTACTAAACATTTATATCCCACATTATTTATCGATAGGCACATATAAAACATATATAAATTCCCCCTAATACAATATGATTCCTTCTTCTGTATTTATACGCCTTTCTTAATTTTTTTACATAAAATAATTATACCAATAAAAATTACATGACTACTAAAGATGGCCAAGCTACCCTAATAAAATCTTAGTGTCTCTCCCATCCGAAGGATTTTTTATTTAAATAAATTTTTTTTTTTTAAAAAGCAACAAAAATATTAAAACAACACAATATTCAAAAAACAACAAAAACTGACAGGATAATTTTTTTTTTTTTTGGTATTTTTCAAAAATATAATAATTTCAAAGCTTTCTAATGATATAGGGATCATCTCGAATAAACTACTAACTTTGGTGAATTTTACAAGTAAGCATTGTTGTGCTACCTCGCAAAACGAAAACCAACAAACAAGTTGTGAATTGCAAGACTGCTTCTCTATTGAAAAGTATTTTATAATATTTATCTTGTAAAGATAACTTCTCAGTCTTTCTAATGATATATGGATCATCGTAAATGGATATATAACAAGTCCTCAATAGATTTTACAATTAACCCAACAAATTTGTTTTGACTAACTAGAAACATAAATTCTTCAAAAAAGATATGGTTAATTCGATTTATTTAAAGTAAAACAAAATAAAGAATTAAAGTCATTAAATATTGAAATAAAAATATTAAAATAATTAAAATAAACCTTACAATTATAAATATGGAATAGTGGCATCCGAACAAGATAAAAAATAAATTTTCATGGACTTTAAATCGAAATTGACTTGAGAAAAACTAGAAATAACGATTATCCACATATAAAGAAATTTAAACCAAGTCAATTAATCAAGAAAAAAAAACCATAAACCCTAGAAATTTGTGTGATCGATTTGATATAACTCGATTAATCCAAGTTGATTCTTGAATAAAATAAAACATTACCTATTTTTTCTCTTCTCCAATCAAATTTGCTACAGTAAAGTTTAAATCATTGAAAAAAAAATCATAGTTCTTCTCTCCCCTAAAATAAAGTTCTGATTCTAACAAAAGTAAAATACTCCAAAAAGAAAAAAAGATTTTGAAAACCCCCTTTTTTTTAAATAATTTGCAACTAATTGAATTGAAATAGACTTTTTCTTAAAGTAAAATATCATCTTTTCTTTTGTTGATTCATATGAAAGACCTTTTTTTTTTCTTCTCAAATTGTAAGCCATAGATTTTTTATCCAAGGGTTAAGTTAGAATTCTCCTTAAAAATCTCGCACACACTCTGTACATGCAAACTCCTGCCACCACTACTTCTACTTAATTGTAAAACAAAATCCTAAAAATACACTTGATTTTTACAATAAAGTAAACTCTTATGGGCCTTGATTCAGTCCAACACTAAATTTTTAAATTTATCAACAACAAAAAAAAATGTTTATTATTATTATTATTATTAGTTGGGATTTCACAAAACTTCCTCCATTCTTGTATTAAATGGCATCTTTAACTGTCAAGAATTCTCATCCAGAAAGGCTTTGACTTGTGCATCCGCATGGCTCTCAAAGAAATGGATTATTCTATTCCGAAATTGGGAAATTAGAGGCCCATCTTCAAGCCAAGGGTCATTCAGCATGAGAGTATAAGCACCATAATGCAATAAATTAACATTTTGACATAGCATCTCTTTTCTGACCATGTTAATTCCCCTCCAAGACCATGAAACATTTTGTGGAATTTCAACATTCCAAATGTCTTCACCATATATTTTCCTCAACCACTTAGCCCATCGGGTCTTGTTTTCAACAATAGTATGAAAGATTTTCATCATACAACTCTGTTACAATCTCGTAATCTTCAAATCCAAGTCTCACGACGTGAAAAAAGCTCATATTCGACATTGACGAACCATGGCATCAACTTTTTCATTATCAAGATTTTTTTTTTTCTTTTGACGGATTGAAACCATCAAATTAATGGAGGGTGGGAGAAATTCGACAGCCCTAAGCCGTCAAATTTTGATTTCTAAAATTCATGGACCTTGGCCCGTTGAATTCTTTCACATAGTGTCGTCCCCCCCCCCCCCCCAATCAAGAGGAGATGCGCATTTTTTTCCAATTAAACCAAATGGATTTATCTATCAAGAGAAATACCAAAAACTCGTCCTATTGATTAAAACTGAAAACTTCACCACCGAAGAAACACATTTCATAATATTCCAATTTATCCAACAATCTGGACATACCTATTTGGAAAAGAATTGACTTCAGCAACGACCAACTAACACAATCAAAATGCTTCTCAATGTCTATCCTAGAACATAAGCATTAGGAAAGAATTTTTTTAGATGAAGTTTTCTAACCATTTCATGCGCCAAGAGAATGTTATCCTGGATTTCTTACTTTTCACAAAGTTCGATTGAAAGGGACCAACGATAAAAAGTCAACAAATAGAGAATTTGAATTTATACAAGAAATTGCAAAGAGAGATATGCCTAAAACTTTCAAGACGTCTAGCATTCGAATCTTTTGCATTCACCCATTGTACAAGTTTTCCATTTCAAAAAATTCGAGAATGGCCTTACACAAGTCAACCCTTATTATATCGCAATAAGAGGTGAAAATTTTCATGCCAAATCCATCAGGCCCCAAGGCCTCTTCTTTTAAGAGGCAAAAATCACTTCTTTAATCTCTCCCCTAGTAATAGGGCTAAGAGGATGACACATCTACTAATTACATTCCAATGTAATTGGGTCCTTTTATTAATGAATGGAGGTCCAATTAAAAAACCCACGTTAGTTATAAGAAAAAAGTTAATTAATTTTTTAAAATTGATTATATTATAACAAAATAAGGCTAGATCATACATAGCAGTGTATATCATGAAACACCATACAATAACTGTATAAAAAAAGAAGGTAAAAAGTTGAGAATAGAGAATAAAGTATGGAAGTGATATTTCTCTACAAAAAATAAAATAAAATTTTCTCTATATTGATTTTTTATTTGAAGCTACACAAAGTATTTATTTGAAAAGCAAAAGTAAACTAAGATAGGTAACTCTTATCCTACAATAATTCAATCCTAATCAAATTCAACTTCTTTGGAGAATCCTAATAAAACTTTTCTTTCTAAATAAAACAATTAATCCTAATAAAATTCTAACTCCAAACTAGAATCCTAATTAGCAATGAACTCCTAACATGTATGCATGTGAAAAAAATTAATAAATAAAAAGTTGAATGCATAACTTGCCCGGACTCTTATAGAGAAGGAGTGTAGGGATTTTTAGTGAGCGTACTTGTTAAACGCTTCCTATATATATAAAAGGTGTGGATCATGGGATATAAGTAAAAACAATGTAATACGAATTGTTTTTCAAGGGGAGATGCACATTTTTTTTCTACCTAACCAAATGGATTTCTCTATCAAGAAAAATACCCAAAACTCAACCTGTTGATTAAAACTGAAAACTTGGCCCAAAAAACACATTCCATAATCTAATTTATCCAACAATCCGAGCAACCTAATTGGAAAAGGATTGACTTCAGGAGTTACTTGCTAACATGTTAAGAGAATTGGATTGTGTACACAATCAAAGGCTTTCCGAATGTCTGTCTTAACAAATAAGAATTGGAAAACAATTTTTTAGGTGGAAGTTTCTAACCATTTCATGTGTCAAGAGAATGTTATCATGGATTTTCACAAAAATCAATTGAAAGGAGCTAATGATAAAAAAGGAAGAAAAAGGGAGAATCTATTAGACAAAAAAATTTAAATGATTTTATACAAGAAATTAGAAAGAGAGATAGGCCTAAAACTTTCAAGATGTCTATCATTCGAAAATAAGAGTGGAATTCGGATTGTAAAATAGAGAGTGTCACTAACGTGTACAGTTTTCTGACATTACTATAAATCTCGTGTACTTGCATAGCAATTAATAAATAAGAGTGGCATTCACTTATTTTAAAAAATTTCCGCGCCCAAAAGGATTGAGAATGGCCTCACACACATCAACCCTTATCATATCCCAATAGGAGGTGAAAATTCTATGCTAAATACGTCAAGTTCTGGGGACTTATCTTTGGGGGAGGATGATACATCTACTAATTACATTCCAATGTAATTGGGTCTTTTTAATAATGAATCGAGGGTACCATTAAAAAATCAACTTAGCTATAATAAAAAAATTATCTAATTTTTTAAAGATTGATTATGTATTGTAACAAAATAAGGTTAGATTATACACATAGTAGTGTATATCATAGATCACCACACAATACCTAGAGAATAAAGGAGTAAGTAGGAAGTGATTTTCTCTATGTTAATTGCTTTCTTTGAAGCTACATAAAGTATTTATAGAAAAAGCAAAAGTAAACTCCTACTAGAATTCGTAACACTTATCCTTTAATAATTTACTCCAAATGAAATTTGATTTTCCTTTTAGACTCCTAACTAATAATACTTTCTTTCTAAATATATGACTCCTAATCAAATTCTAATACTAAATTAGAATCTTAATAAGCAATGAACTCTTAACATGTATGTATGTGAAAAATTAATATAAAATAGTCGAATGTACTACTTGGCCAGACTCTTATAGAAAAGGAGTTGAATTTATGTCCACTTATGGAAGGGTTATAATTTATAAACTTGTCTGAGAAAAGCCGACCATATCCATTAAATTCAACTACCCCAATGTACTATTGTTGAAAAAAACCCCTTTTTTCTAGTACTAAGAGGATTAATGAAAAGCTAGATTTATGAAAGAATGTTTGCATGGAATTTTTTTCAAATAAGAAAATGTTTTTATTTGGATTGGGTAATAATAATTAAAAAAATCTATTAGAATCTATTGATCCCTAACAATGAAATTATTTTCCAAGAAATTTGGATGTTTGTAAACTTTAACCAAAGAAAATTATTTCCAAGAGAGTATTTTCTCTAAAATGCATGTGAATTGCATTCATTGCCTCACCGTGAAAGGATCTCATCATCGCCCATGGACGTAGGCAATCTTATGGAATTACTTCAATTTTGTATCGTATTGTAAGTGATCTCAAGATTAACCTCATTTCACACTTTCCTGTCGTACAAGTGCACACAAAATCATAGATATTTTTCACTCGTACCTCGATGAAAAACATCAATGGCTAGTACTTCGTACACAACTTTGCATCATGAAAGTGTGAAATAATGTCAATCCTTGAAGTCATGTTTGCATTATTCTATTTTTTTATGAGTCATGCTGAAATGACCTTAAGATTAAACCTCACGTCACATGTCTTGACATGAAAGTGAATAGGCACCATAAATGCTTTTTCACTTGTACCAAGAGGAAAAGCCTCTATGCTTCCCACATCATGGTGTGCAATGTGAGGTCCAATCTTGATATCACCTCTTGCATTATTCATTTTTTATTCTAATTGTTATTTTATTTCTCGCACAAGATTATTTATATAGTCAATAATGTCATATATGAATCTTATCATTCCTACCTAGTTAGGATATAATAAAATGAAATATATGAGAAAATTTTCACCCCCCATCCCCACCCAAATTGCATGACACGTGGGAAAGAGTCAAAACATAAAAAAATTTCTCTTAACCAAACTCTATCTACCCAGCTGCCAACGATTCCTTTCTTTTATCTGCCTAAGCTTTCTATTATTAAAAATAGAATAAGCCTTAGCCTCAATAAGATTTCAAATCATAATAAGGGTTGTTGAATCCACGTGGATTATCACCTACTAACATTATGGATTTTTAGATTTCATCTAAAAAATCAGATTAAAAAACCACCATCAGAACTTGATGAAGGTGTTGAAAATGGATGACTACCGAACTCCTATTTGTAAAATTAAAATTCAATGGTGAAATTTTTTTATTTTTTTTAAATTCTTAGAATTTTGTCCCCCAAGAACCCTTTGACATCAAATCATGTTTTCAGATGTCACAAAGGATATTTTCTTTAAAATAATAATTGTGAGTGCCACGAGCAAAATATTTGCAGGACACAGCCTCAGCGCATCAAAAAATCCATTTTCTTAAAGATATTGTCCTGAAAAAAATCAATGATTCTTGGGAAAATGAATTTTCTACTGAAATACCTAATAAATGAAATGCACGTGTACGGGATTTCCACCAGACATTTTAAGTGGATAAAATCATGAAAGGAACCAGTAATGTCACATCACTGAGTAGATAAGACTCCCTCGAGTAAACCGATGAAAAAGAAGAGAAAATAAATGATGCTTCATAAGAGCATCAAGCATAATGATCTAAATACCATTCATCCATCAGTTCTATTTGTGATCATCTGTTCAAGACATCTAAGATCAATACGTCATCATCGATGACTACAGTCAACATTGTTCTCATCAAATAGACA
>NW_028237008.1:0-67856 GCF_017979445.1 Akebia trifoliata
ATGAATATGGGAAAGAATGAATAAATCTAGGAAGGAAGAAAGAATGTCATATCTCCTATTCTAGGTGAAAGGGTAATCAGTTATTCTCTGGGCAATACCAAATATGAGATTAGAAACACTTCTGTTTGAATCTCGAGGTTTTTTTCAAAAATTTTATGAATTTAAAACCTGAATTTTAATTTCCTTTGAATCTCAGGGGTTTTCAAAAACTTGCTATCAAGAGGGTAACCTTTAATTCGGGGTTTCCATTATCCTTTAGGATTAACATTGATCAGGCTTGAGAACAAAAATACCCCTAGTTTGATAGGAAACATTGCACTACAGATAATTGAACACAGTTTTTAGAAAAAAAATGCTTTAGTGTAAGAAGGAAAACTACATGCTATACAAAAAAGAAAGTGCCCCATGTTATAAAGGTTTGAAATATTTGATTACCACAAGCACAATAAAGATTCAACTTTTAATTTTAACTTTTTATATTGAAGATTTTGAGTCAGGCTTAAGAGAACAAAGTATTTTCTTTTGAGATTTATTATGGAATCCACCATTTTCCCTCTTGGTCTACTTAGAGAAGTAGAAAATTTTCAGATCAATCATAGATGATGCGCGTGACTTCTGATTCTTTGTTAGGCTTAAACTGGGTACTGAAACTTGATCATTCGGACTTCTGATGTTTCGGCTCGGACCGCCTTTTAACTTTTCAACTCAACGAAGATTTCTTTTATTTTTTGATTGCTCTAATTTTTGTCTAGATTGCCTTTTCAGGTTTTCAATCTAGCGAGCATGCTTTAGCTTTTGCCTAGATCGCCTTTTCAGGTTTTAGATCTAACGAGCTTAAAATTTTTCTTTTTTTTCTCTGATTGTTACCAAGATCGTCCTTTCAGATTTTCAACCTCGCGAGCTTGCCTTAATTTTTACTTAAGTCGTCTGTTTAGATTTTCAACTTAGCAAACTTTTTTATTTGCTCTAATTATTGCCAAGGCCATCATTTCAAATTTTCAACCTTGCGAACTTGCCTTTATTTTTGCCTAAGTTGCCCTTTCGAATTTTCAACCTAGCAGGTTTTTTTTCTTCCCTTTTGAACTTCTAGAGTTACTGTTTAATCATGCTTTGCTACATTCCTTGAATTTTTTACACAGTACTTAGGAGGACTTTCATAGGTAAGCTTAGGATTGGACACAAAAAGAAAGAAATTTTGAGGCTCAAAAACCCAAATGCCCCTTGTGTCTCATTTCTTTTATTTTACTTTGAATTTTCTTCCCCATTTTGAAGATATTTTTTTTTATTTTAAATTTTTTTTATTTTTGAATTTTTTTTTTGTGTTGGAAAATATTTTTTTTATTTTGATGTGGTCGGGCCTGAAGTAACTTCTCAGGTTGCCTACATACCCCAGAATTTTGGGATCAGACCAAAGCGTAGTTTGAATTTTCCCTTCTTAAGGTTGGATGATCAGGCCGAAAAAGAAAAATGCAGTTTTTTTTTTAATGTTTGCAAAATGCTGAGAAAGGAAATGTTGAACTAGGTAGTAGAGAAATTGATTCGGCCAAAGATGGCATCCTTAAATATAATATCATTTGATCTGGTCAAGGTTGGTTGATTCTGGTAGTTCAATTCGATCATGATCTTGAAGTCTGACGGTTTTTCCAAGTAATATTTCTTTGAAGATGAACAGACCTCCCCAATTAGGTTTGAGTTTCCCTATGGGATCAAAAATAGGTAATTGGTTCTCTTTAAGTATCAAGTCTCCGACTCGCAAATGATGAGTTTGAACTTCTTGTTAAATGCACGGGCGATTCTTCTTTGATAAGCTTGTACGTGGTGCAGAACTCTAAGTAATTTTTCTTCGATCATTTTTAATTCTTCATATCATTGACGAACCCAATCTATTGACTTTCCAACAAGACCCTAGGAGATGGGATTTCCATTTCAACTGGTAATACTACTTCCATATCATAGGTAATAGCTCCAATGGAAAACAATATTGAAGTACGATACATCCAAAGTGTGAATGACAGCTTCTCTGACCAAGCCTGGTGCAATTGACACATTTTCACGATGATTATTTTGAGATTTTTTTATTGGTTGCTCTAATCTTTACATTAGTCTAAGAACGTAGGGGGATGATACTGGATCTTAAACTTTGAACATAGAGTAATAATCTCGGCTTTGAAGTGTGACCTGTTATTAGATATCAATTCCAAAGATACCCTATATTGACTTATGATAGATGTAGTGAGGATAACATTGATATGTTTTGTAGCATCTTCTTTGATCTCGTTGGTATTTTCATTTCATCGAACCAGTATCTATTCTATGTTAGACAGCACCCAAGCTTGCACCTAACATATCCTCATCAGACCACGCGAACAAGTCTTTTGAAATTTTTAAGTAACTTCATTATCTCCTTGTGTTCTTCTAGGGATAGGATGGTTTTTATTTGAATTTATTGGAAATTTTTTGTTCTGAGGTCAATGGCCTTTGCTTTCTCGATTATAGGTTAAACCCGACCATTATCTTCTTGTTCAGGAAAGAAATCTATCTTTAAAGTCAGATTATTAGTTAATCTGTTAATGCGTTCAAGGTATTCAAATTTTTTTTTTATCCAATCAAATTAAGATATGGCGATAGACACCTCTGTAGACTCGACAAACTAACTCAATTTAAAGATAACATGACATTGATGGATTAATAAAAAAAATTGAACTTAAGCTAACCCACATGACTCATGAAAACTCAAAACAAGTACTTACAACAGGCTTGATTATGGATTGAGGATTCGAGACTTTGCTTACAACTGGTAGAACTGAGGCACTATGATCTTCAGGAACAACTGTGTAATTTTGAAAAATTTTGGGTCATTTTTGACTGTTGAGTTGGTATTGACGTTTGTTCGAATTGACCGGAGTTACAACCCTAGCTAGACGATAGACGATTGAGCATAGGTACAATGATAACCCTTAAGCCTCATTGAAGGTGAATTTAATCAATTTCAGTGTTACCTCCTTGATAACATTTTAGTGAATCTTAAGATTTTATTGAATTTTGTGCACCAATCCATTAAACAATTCATTGCATTATTCAGAAGGAAAAATAATTTTATTGAATTATTGAAAATTATTAACAAATAATATTTTCATTGAATAAAATTTTCAACAAATCTGATTTAAATTAGTTTTTTTGAAAAAATATATTTTAATAATCTTTCAAAGTCTATGCAAAATATATTTTTATAAGCCATTTTTCTATGAAAGAATAAATCTTTTGTAAATCATTTTTTCTTCATTTTTTGGAAAGCATTTTCTTTTGAAAATTTTTTTTCTAAAAAATATTTTTCTTCTTTTAAAATAGGTTGAAACCCGAATTATCAAAGGGTTTGAATTCCATTTTGATTTAAATGGTCTAGCCCATCATAATCATTGGATTGAGATGGACTGGGTCATTATGAACCATTGCCAAGTTGTTTGAAGTGGATTATTTATTGGGTTGGTGTACCTAGTAATACAATAATTTCAAATCAAGTTAAACAAAAAAAATTGATCCTTGAGAACAAAATTATACATTCTTGATCTCATCATTTGTAAGGTCCAATTCCAATAAGTAACCCGGGAACACTCACGATAAGTTCGAGTCGTGACCTATGGGAAGGTTTTTAGACCCTAGGTTTACTACATGCAATGCAATTTATTTGGCTATTCTTACCCAAGTGCACGTGCTCAATCAGACGGTACATGGTGTCTTGGTTTGATATACCGTATAGGTGATAATCTAAAACTCCAATCCAAATCTCTGAAGTCAAAAGCAGTCAGTTTAATCCCTAGTTGAGAGGTGGCGCACGATGCTGAGCAAGGGTACTCTTAAATCAACTCTCATCTAGAATAGATGTAGTTTATCCCTCTTGTACCGTAGTACATCGGGGCAGGATCTTGCTTAGGCACTGATTTTAACCAAGAAGTGCAGCTGGTGAATTTATATTAACTTTGATATACCGTATAGGTACAAGTCTAGGGTTGGCGATCGAGACATGACTTTGCGGCTTACAATAGGACAAAGGCTCAAATCGCTCCAGCCTGGGTGCATCGATATACCTTTCAGTATCACCTGGTCGAACGGTACTAATGCTAGTTTTATATACCATAAAGGTAGTGACTGGAGTTATGATTTTGATGAATGACATCGCATCTCCGAAGATATCGGGTCATGTACTAGTGCCACGTTGGCTAGAAGGGACATGCAAGCATGCAATGCAACAATATAAACGTGCTAGTGGTGTACGCCAAGTAGGGTGGGGTGTGCACGGGGCATTTTTCAAATAAATGGGCCCGTGGGCCTGATCAAACCATCAACATATGGATATTATAAAAATATGATCATACAACATAAATATCCAAAGTATCAAGATCAATATTAAGGCATGCACATCATAGAGATACATCTATCAGATCATGGCATATTAGATAAACAATCAATCAGGGTAGTGCAATATAGAACGAAAGTGATCAATTAAGATAGCACACAAATAATCAATCATTGAGATAGGCACAAGAAATTCTATTTTTTTTCTTGAAGGACATGCATGACAAATCTTTGGAGAACATTGACTAACTTGAATAAGTCATAAGGTTTCAAATTTTACTAAAGGTCATTAAGCCAACGTGGCCATCTCATCGATAATCCAATACCATAGTCTTTTTAGATTTGATGGAAAAAAATTTGAATCCGAGAAGAACAATTCAATTTTTATTTTTATTTTTATAGTTTAGATCCAAGGCTTTGAAAATGTATGGCGAAGAAATACCCAATTAAAGTTCGACTCCAAAATAAAAAAAAAAAGAAAAAGCTTCTTGAAAAATTTCTTTTTTTTAAAAGGAAATCTTAGAATTTTGTTTACCGCTAGTATGTGGCATTAGATCATACTCTTAGATGCCCCGTAGTGAAGTCCAAGACCTTTAGCAAGATTTGAGATCTTACTAAATTGTGAGGGTAGCCTTACCCTTTTGAATTGTTTTTTTTGTTTGGTTGCTGCCAACACACACACAACTCACATTTTTTATATGTTGCTGCAACAACACATGACACTCAACAACTCAACTTTTTTTTTCTTTTTTTCTTTTTTAATGTGTTGCTGTCAGCCCTCTAACTCATATGACCTTCTCTTATATGTATACATGTTGCTGCAACACGTACAAACTCAAATATCCACACCTCAAAACTTATTATTTTTTCTGTATGTACCTGCCAGCAATACTCACATGACCCCTTTTGTTTTTTTTTTATCTTAAAAAAAAATTCTTTTTATTATTATTATTATACATGAAGAACTATTTAAGTAAAAATTGAAAAATGATAAGAACAAGTAATAAGGTTCGGATCGATCGGAGCATAGAATCAGATCAAAATCAAAATATCCATCTATCCATTGATATAGATTTAGAGAGATCAAGATTGAAATCTTCTCAATTCCTTAAGCACACGCACATGGATTCTCCAAAACAACGAGATCTTCATTGCTGCTCTTAAACAAGAAAAACTCAAACGTGAGTCCCAAAACAATTGCAACAAACACCTCCATTAAATGACATGACAGCCAACATCAGAAGATATGCAATCGCCGAGTTGACTCCAAACGTAACAGCTGATTTGAATCTCATCAGATTACTCAACCGATCTGTGTTGATCCTAAAAAACAACAGAGGAGTTTCGATCGACGGAAGAGCTGGCTTTAATTTTACGATGATCTTGAATCTGATCCATCGAACTTCCATGTATTGGTAGAATACAGAGAAGAGAGAGCAAACAAGTAGAGTTAGGTTGTAATTCAGCCATGGATCATATTTCCATGAGTCGAACATGACTATGACATTTTTCCCTCAATAGAAGGTCATGTGCATCATCTTTGTAGAAGAGGACGGGATAGAAAGGATGGAAATGGGAAAAAATTACAGAGACACCAAAGTTTGAAAGGGGGATGAAGAGGGACAACGTTGGTGCAAATTCTGGGAGACTATTGGGAAGAACTGTGGTTGAAGAGAGAGTGTAGACACCCCATTTTTGCATTCGCCTGATTAATCAACTCGTAAACCCGATCGCAATGATTCCCAATGATGGATGTGTATTCCATTGCTTTATTTTGTTACCAGATGTGTTTCAGAAATCCGGATGAGGTATCTCAAACTGACAAAACCTTAGAAACCACGCTACGCTAGGAAAATACGACCCCAGAAACATAGAAATCATCATCTTGTAGACCAAAAAGAAGTTTCACGATAAAAATCACTAAAAATTGATCAAATTACCAAAATACCCCTAACCTCAAAACAACCCTAGAGCCTACGTTACGCTTAGGAAAATCCATTCAAATACATAAAATAATAAATCGAAACCAAATAAATCATTTCGCCAATTTTCACAAAATTCGACAAAATTACGAAAATGCCCCTCATAAAGTTCATGACCATTTCACGCAAAAAAAACTTCATAAATGACACAAACTAATATTTTCATTGAATTCCTTATAAAAAATCGATTCTAAAACATCCTAGAACATTAAAAATCGATTTGAAACGTGAAAAGTCCTCTCCGGGGGCAAAACGGTAATTTCACAATTTTCATAATTAAAAAATTCGAAATTAATAAATAAAATATTAAATAATTAAAGTGAAACATTAATGAAATTAATTTAAAAATCTGAACCTAAAAAATCGATCAATCGAACTTTTGGGTAAAATTGTTGAGGGTTCGTGGGATATTTCTTTAAGGACCCCTCCATTTGGGGGTCCAAAGAATTAAAGATATTTTAGAGGGGGGTTCTCCAAAAATTAAAAGTAAATCAAGCAAGACTGAAGTCAAGGTATTAAAGTCAATCAAGTGAGACTGAAGTCAAAATTAAAGTCAATTAAGCAAGACTGAAGTCAAGATATTAAAAGTCAATCAATTAATACTGAAGTCAAAACATTAAAAGTCAATCAAATAAGACCAAAAGTCATAATAGAACTCTAATTAAATAATAACTCTATCTAATAGAGTTCTAACTTAAAAAAATTCTACCTAAAACAAGTCAAACTAAAACACAACTCTAATTAAAAGATCTCTAATTAAACACTAACTCTATCCAAATCAACCCCTAAAAACATCTATAAATAGAGGTGCTCGCACCCTATTTTCGTATCAAATCAAAAACCCTAAGAGAAGTAGGTCTAGAAGCTCCCCTAGCCCCCCATAAACCCTAGTTTTGGAGTCCCAACTCCTTACCTAACATCCCCCCTTCAATTTTAGTCTAGAAAACTCCTAAAATCCCTCCAAAAATATCCCTAAATCCGCAACAAACTTGAAGAGTTCAGATTCAAAAACAAGGAGATACCTTGATCTAGGAGATCCGAAGTCAAATCCGGAGACAGAACGACGCAAGGGAGTACAGTACAAGGAGCTCTTTTTTTCAGATCTGAGGGAGCAAAATCCTTGCTATCGGAAAGGTATGAAATTTTTTATTTTTATTTTTATCTAGGTTTTTAGCAATGTGATATATTTGGGAAGTTAGTAGAGACCGGCTTTGACCGGGCGGGGTTGGTGCCTAACACCTTCCAACCCCATAACATGATCCCCGAATTCAGATTTTTTTTATGGTAGATTAGTTCTTTTTATCCATGTTAGAGTCAGTTTGGTTCCTAGACCATAATAACTAGGTGGCGACTCCCAAACTTCAAGGGTCAAAAGCGGATCCGCGCACCCCGCGGATCGAGGGCGCTTTCAGTGGCGACTCCGCTGGGGATCATTGAGGATCAAACTTGAAAAACCCCAAATGTGGGATACATTGCTAGTAGGACCTTTTTTATTTTTATTTTTATTTTTATTTTATTTTTATTTTTAGTTATTTGTTTATTTGTTTTTTTTTTTTATCATTCTCTTTGGCCTAATTATGGATCATTTGTTTGGATTTCGAATACTTTATTTTAGCACATTTTCATAGTTCAAGCTATGATCATTCGGACTGACCCTAAATAATACAGGATTTATTTTATATTTTTTGATCGCATTATTTTTTTTTTCTTGGCATTATTTGGATTGATTTTGGATAGGTCATTTTGGAGTATCCTTTTTTATGATTCAATCTAGGGTCGTTTTGGGATGACCCTAAATAATGAAAAATTCAAATTGACATAAATTGAGGATGGAATGATGGTGGTTGTGATGAGAGTTATGATTATTTAAAAAAAAAAAAAATTGGATGATTTTTGGTGCGTTACTAAGCATATGCGGTGAATTGTGAAAAAAAAAATTATTTGTGAGTAATGCACTAAGAAACGAAAAAATTGCCTTTTTTAATGTTGTTCATGATGAGGAGAGGATTTCGGGAAAAAAAATTATAAATTTTTTTTTTAAACATGGTGTGCCATTAGCAGAAAACAACTTTTGCTGTTTTTATCTCCTTCTCCATGTTTAAAAAATGAAAAAAAAACCAGCAAACAACAGAGAATGTTTTTTTTCTCTCTCTCTCTCTCTCTTCATCTTGCTTGCAAGGAATCCAACAAAGAATCACATGTATCCGGTTGGGAATTATCGAAGAGAGACCGACCCAATTTGGAATTTTGGAGAGGGGAATAATGGTTTGTTCGTAATAAATTTGAGTGATGTTGCTGCTGGTTTTCTGGGCAGAACAAAAAAAAACCCTCTTTTCATTCTCTGATTTCTTTCACAAAGAAGAGACATCAAAGAAAAGAGTTTTTCATAAATTAAAAAAAAAAATTTCTCTGCGTATTCGATTTGGATCTATAGTTCAAAATCTTGGAACAACAGAGTAGAAAGCTATGAGCCTGATGGGTGGATCGTTTGAAAAGATGACTTTGATCAACGATTCGATTTCAATTTATATAGAATTAAATCGATCGGATTGGATGACTACGGACTGATTCGAGTTGGGCGATGGTTTCTTCCTTACTATCTCCCTTCTATCTTTTCAATTTGCCTTGAATCTTCAGAATCCCTTCCAATCGAAACTCCGAACCAATAATCTTGATTTCAGACTCAGTTTTCGCTCAAATGTTAGGGAAATTCTTAAACTCGAACCCGATTTGGGTGTAGTAGCAAACCCAATCGAATCGATCGTAATATAGCTCTCATTCTCAACCACATCAGCAGTCGAGCTAGATAGGACGTTGTTAAATTCATTTTCTTATAATGGCAGTGGAGTGGAAAAGCCGATAAGAGTATCGTAATGGCGTTCAACTTCCAGCCCAGATCGATCTACGTCTCTCTCTCTCTTAAATTAACGCTTCTGTATCAGAAAATAGGAGAGAGAAAAGAAAATAATTCTGTATTATTTAAGAGTGGCTATGGCCACACCAATTTTTACCAACACTGTATCGGGTTTTTTGGGTTTTGTTAAAAACAAGAAAAGAAAAGGGGTTGACAGGAACATATCAATGTTTTTATAATAAAAAAAATGAGATTACTGTCTGCTTGAGTTTTAAATTACAAAAACTTTTCTACTTTATCAAGTATATTAACAAACCATGGCTGAGGCTCACATTTGCCATACTTTTTATTAAGTTTGTAACTCAACAAACTGTTGAGATGGGGACATGACCCACACCAAAGTTAGTTTTGCTATGCGAATTGCAACTTTTGAAAAAAAAAATGTATATCTTTTTATCAACTTTGTTGCACATCAAACTTATATTGGAGCCCATTTTTTTTTTTTAATAAAAAAATAAAATTCAAATTTGCAATCCCATTCTTGAGATTAAATATTTGTTCAATCCGGTGTAACAATGTGAGTCTCACTCATTGGTTAGTTAATGGCATTCAAAAGGGAAGGATATCTCACCAATTCAGTAAGATTTCAAATCTTGCTAAAGGTCTTTGACCTCTCCACGTGGCAGCAACATTCTAAAAAAAAAAAAAAAAAGAGAAGTCTTGTTACGTTGGTTGGTAAATTAAAAATCAATTAAAATAAAAAATTTCAAAATACTCCTCATCAACAACTATCATCCTATTTTTCGATTCAAGATACATTGAAATTTCAAATTATTTTGGGCCACCCGAAATAACCCTTGATTGGAATACATAAGGAAATAATGTTGGATTAAATGCTTGTTTCTAACATGGATATATGCTTGATATGCTTATCTTTAATCATGTGATTTGAATGGTTTTGATCTTGATTAAGTATTCATGTGATTGGGATAGTATTTATTTTGATTAAATATTCATGCAACTCATGTTATAATGATTGGATTGATTGAGCCTATGGCCCCATTTGTTTGAAAAGACCCCGGGCACACCCCACCCTGTTTTGCACACACCACATGCACGTTTATTATTTTATCCACTTACACGTCCCATATAGCCAACGTGACACTAGTGCGTGACCCGGTCTCCTCGGAGATGCGACGTCATTCATAAAAACCACAACTCCAGTCACGTACCTTAAGGTATATCGAACTGGGGCATCAATACCGTCTGATCAGGTGATTCTGAGAAGTATATTGATGCGCCCAGGCTGGAGCGACCTGAGCCTTTTACCTATTGTGAACCACACAGTCACATGTCTCGATTGCCAACGTAGTACTAGTACGTGGTCGGTCCCCTCGTGGGATGCCAAACCATTTATGAAAGTTACAACTCTTGAGTCGTACCCGTAGCTGTAAAAGATAATCTAAGTATATCAATTGCACTTCTTGGTCAAAACCGGTGCCTAAGCAAGATCTTGCCCCGCTGTACCTTACTGTACGAGGGGGATAGACTACGTCTATTCTAGACGAGAGGTATTTAAGTGGGCCCTTGCTCAGCATTGTGCGCCACCTCTCAACTGGAGATCGAACTGGCTGTTTTTAGCTTCAGAGAAGTGAGTTGAGGTTTTAGATTATCACCTATACGGTATATCAAACCAAGTCACCACGTATCGAAAGGTATATAGGTGTGCTTGGGCAAGGGTGGCCAGATAAAAATGCATTGCACGTAGTAAGCTTAGAGTCTAGAAACCTTCCCTGTAGGTCACGACTCGAACTTATCGTGGGTGTTCCCGGGTTGTTTATTGAATGGAACCTTTGGATCGATGAATATATATATGGATGTATGTGAATGATGAGATCAAGAATGCATGGTTGTCCTCAAGGATCAAAAATCTTGTTTTGGATATTAAAATGGGTGCACCAACCCAATAAAGAATCCATTCTTTTACAATAATGACCCAGTCCATCCCGATCCAATAATCATGGTGGGTTGGGCCATTTAAATTGAAATAAAAATCAAAATTTCAAAGAAGAAAAATGGTTTACGAAGGGAAAGTGTTTTCTAGAAAAAGTGTTTTCCAAAATAAGTGTTTTCCAGATAAAGTGTTATTCTCTAGAAAATAATGTTTTCTAAGAAAAAGTATTTTCCAGAAGAACAAAATTTTTCAAGAGAAAATGCTTTCCAAATAACAAACTATTTTTCAGAGAAAAAATATTTTTCAGAAGAAAATATTTTCCGAAAGAAAAGAAAATGAAGGAAAAATGATTTACAAAAGATCTATTTTTGTATGGAAAATTTTTGAAATATGTTTTTTACCAAAAATCTATTTTTTGCATGGACCTTGTAAAATTATCAAAATATGTTTTTCTAAAAAGAAAATGATTGCAAAAAATAATCAGAATTGTGAAAATTTTTATTCATAAAAACATTATTTTCAAGAGTGCAATAAAATTATTTTCCTTCTGAATAATCATTGAATGGATGAATTGTTTAATAGATTGGTGCACAAAATTCAATAAAATCTCAGGGTTTATTTAAAAATGTTATCAAGGGGGTGACACTGAAATTGGTTAAATTCACCTTCAAAGAGTTTTAATGGTTATCATTGTGTCTAAGCTCAATCGTCCATCGTCTAGCTAGGGTTGTAAATCCGGTCAGTTAGAGTAAACGTCAATATCAAGTCAACAGTCAGAAATGACCTTAAAATTTCTCAACATCGTCCAGTTGTTCTTTGAAGATCATAGTGCTTCAATCCTACCGGTTATAAGCAATATCTCAGTCCTCAGTCCTAATCAAACTCGTGTGGGTACTTGTCTTGAGTTTTCATGAGTCATTTGGGTTAGCTCGAGTCATTTTTTCCAGCAAGGTCATGTCTTCCTTAGATTGAGTCTACTCTTTCCTATTTAGTCAAGTTAGTTCATCGAGTCTATAGAGGTGTCTGTTGCCCCATCTGAAATTGATCGGATAAAGGAAATTTTGAATACCTCGCACGCATTAACGAATTAACTAATAATTTGATAGATTTCGTTTCTGAACCAGAAGATAAGAGTCGGGCTCAACCTTTAATCGAGAAAAGAAAGGTCTTTGACCTCGAAACAAAAAATAATTCCTAAAGAGATTCAAATAGAAATCATCTTATCCCTAAAGGAACACGAGAGGATAATGAATTTACTCAGAAATTTCAAAAGACTTGCTCGTGTGATCATATGAGGGTATGTTAGGTACAAGCTTGGGTGTTGTTCAACACGGAATAGATACTCGTCTATATCGATGGAATCAAAGAAGATGTTATAAAATATATCAGCACTATCCTTACTACATCTTGAGTTTCAAATCACATATTATCAGTCGATATGGGGGTACCTTTTTAACTGATCTCTGATAATAGGTCGTACTTCAAAGCATAAATCATTACACTATGTTTAAAATTGAAGATCCGAAAGCACAAATCATCCCCCTACCGTCCTCAGATCAATGGAACGGTTGAAGCAGTTAGTAAGAGTCTCAAGACTATCATCAGGAAAATGTGTCAATCACATCGAGATTGATCAGAAAAATTATCATTCATGCTATGGACATATCGAACTTCAATTCGATCCTCTACTAGAGCTACTCCCTACTCCTTAGTGTATGGCATGGAAGCAGTCTTGCCAGTTGAAATGGAAATTTCGTCTCTCAGGGTCTTGTTGGAAAATCATTTGTTAGAAACAGATTGGGTTCGTCAGCAGTATGAAGAATTAAACTTGATCGAAGAAAATGAGTTAAAGCCCTGTACCATGTGCAAGCTTATCTAAGAAGAGTCATCCGTGCATTTGACAAAAAAGTCAAAGCTCATCATTTACAAGTCAAGGATATAACTATCAGACTTCAAAGAAAATTGAACACTCCTCCTCGACTATAGGAGAAAGTCTGAACCCAATTGGAGAAATTCATTCATTAAGGAAATACTGTCTGAAAAAGTCGTCAGACTTCAAGATCATGATGGAAGTGAACTACCAGAGTCAACCAACCTTGACCAGATCAAATGGTACTACACTTAAGGAGGCTATCTTTGGTCGAATCAATTTTCCTGCTACCCAGTTCATTATCTCCTTTCTCAGCCCTTTGCAGCATTTTTCAAAAAAAAAATGATGCCTTTTTCTTTCTCAGCCCGATCACCTAACCTAGGGGAGGGAAAATCCGAACTACGTTTTGGTCTGATCCCAAAAATTTGGGGTACGTAGGCAACCTGAGAAGTTACTCCAGGCCCGACCACATCAAAATAAAAAAATAGATTCCCTGACAAGAAAAAAATTCAAAAGAAAAAGAAATATCTTCAAAATAGGGAAGAAAATTCAAAGCAAAATAAAAGAAATGCCACACAAGGGGCATTTGGGTTTTGAGCCTCAAAATCCCTTTCTTTTCATACCCAGTCCTAAGCTTACCTATGAAAGTCCTCCTAAGTACCGTGCAAAAAGTCAAAGGAGGATAGCAAAGCATGATCAGACAGTAACTCTAGAAGTTTAGAGGAGAAGAAAAAGATAAAAAATGATGAAGCCTGCTAAGTTGAAAACCCGAAAAGGGCGACTTAGGCAAAAATTAAGGCAAGCTCGCAAGGTTGAAAATCTGAAAGGACAACTTTGGCAACAATCAGAGCCAAGAAAAAAAGAAAAAGCTCGCTAGATCGAAAATCTGAAAAGGCGATCTAGGCAAAAGCTAGAGCAAGCTCGATAGATTGAAAACCTGAAAAGGCGATCTAAGGAAAAGTTAGAGCAACAAAGAAAAATAGAAGAAAATCTCAAGCTGAGAGCGGTCTGAGCTGAAACATCAGAAGTCCGAATAATCAAGGTCAATACTTAGCTCAAACCAGGCATAGACTCAGAAGCCACAAGTATCTTGTCTACGATCGATCTGAAAATTTTTACTTCCCCAAGTGAACCAAGGGAGATAAGGGTGAATTCTATGATGAAACTTGAAAGGAAATAATTTTGTATTCTTGAGCCTGACTCAAAAACCTTCAATAAAATTAATCAAAATTAAAAGTTGAGTCTTTATTGCGCTTGTGGTAATCAATTATTTCAAACCTTCATACAAGGGGCATTTTCTTTCTTTTTTAAACTTTTCCCCCTTATACTAGGGGCATTTTTTTATGTGTTCAATTATTTTCAAGGCCATGGTCATTGTCAAACTAGAGGCATTTTGCTTTTGAGCAATGTTAATCCTAAGAGATAATGAGAATCCCAAATTTAAGGTAACCCTCTTTTACACTCCCAAATCTAAACACCTCACCTCTTCTATCAACTTAACACTCATTCTCCAAACAACTCTTTTACACCCCCATCACCCCATCAATCATCATTCATCTTACCCCACTAAACACTCTACCCAAATAGATTTGGGTAAGATCCAAACCATTTGGGTCAAAATACAATCCATTTATCTCATTACACAAATACCTTTATTTTCATTTCAAATTTCATACCCTTCATCTCTAAAACCCATGCCATTAACCATTCCTCCAATCCTTCACCCCATTATACCCCTAATATAACCCCCTAACTTCTATAAAAACCCCTTCATTCTCCTCTTACAATAACTAATGAAAATTTGAAAAAAATACTATCCTAATCTCAACCATCTACACTCAACTATCTCTTAATACCCATACTCAACACTTCACTCTCAATTCTCTAGAATTTCTAACTCAACTTAATTCTCTACACCCTCAAGTAAGCCAAGATCAAGATAATGACTCATCTTTTGAAGATCAACTCAAGAGCAAGGTGGGCTTTGAAAAAGGAACACCCCCTCTAACTTCCCTCTTCTACTCACCCCCTTTCTCTACACATTCGCACACACCACAATGGTTTAAATCACCAAAAGGCCCCTTCTTCAATAAGGGTGCCTTTAAGGATTTGAACTAACATTATAGCCCCCTCATACTTGAGGGCACACATTGAATTTTTTTGATTTGATTTTATTTTTTTATTTTTAAAAAAAGATCAAATCCGAGGTTACCACTTATGGTGGATGAAGTAGGGTGCCTAACACCTTCCCTACTCCATAAATGGACCCCTTTACCTTGAATCAAAGGTTGGACTAAGTGTATTATCTTACGAAAGTCATCAAATGTCAAAATGACATATTTTTCAAAAAATACCAATTTGGGTGACCATTCACACCCATTTCCGAAAATGAATGGTGGCAACTCCAAAAATCCCCTAACGTAGAGGGATATTTCGAAAAGATGAAAATCCCATGTCTACAACTTGGCGACTCCACTGGGGATGCAAGACTAGTGGGTTCGACCCTCTTTCAATTCGGTCATTGTTTCTAAAACAAAAAAAAATGTGTTTTTGTTTTCGTATTTGTGCTTACCTTCTAACATTTTTCATGTCTCTTCTTTTTTTATTTTTTATTTTATTTTTTTTCATTGGAGAATGCTTGTAATATTTACTTATTTCATGCTTTGTATATGTGTTTTATTTTGTGGAACAAGGAATGTAAGGATGGATACGTTTTGCAAAAAAAATACACGCAGATGCACATGCGATTCATAGCCCTATGCATAAGCCACCCCCCTCCTCGTTAAATTTCTAACCCCGGATGCCGGTACTCTCTAGCCCCCGAGATCGCTAGTTTGAATGGCAGGGAGGAGAACATCCACCCCATTCACCAACCTAAGACATGCACACTTCGGTGTAGATCGAGGTTTGAAGAATGGGTAGTCGAAAAACTACCTATAAACTGCATGCATCGAAGCGTAATTAATAGACAAAGGACACTAAGGTTTTCAAAATTTAATTTTGTATCCATCCCACGTGTGTATGTTGTAATTTTATTTCATTTCTTTTTTTTTAGAGCCCATGAAGGCAAGTTATATAGACTTTAGGACATTTTCACTTTATTATCTTTTGTATGTCCCCCTAGGTAAAAGGGGGAAATCTTTTTTCTATCATTTGCATCATAAAAAATAAAAAAAGAAAACATTTTTGTGGCCCAAGCCAAAAAACAGAGGCTATGTGCCTCAAAATCCAGAAATTCTGGGTTAAAATGGGATGAGGACAAAAAACAGAGCAAGTTTGGAGAGTCAGAAAAGGTTTTGGTCCGTGTTTGAAGCACGGACTCAAGAAAAATGGTTAAGTCCGTGCTTGGAAACGGACTTGGCAAATTTTCTTAGGTCCGTGCATAAAGCACGGATCAGTGTAAAAAAAAAAAATATTTTTTTAAAGGTTCTGGTCCGTATTTGAAGCACGAACCAGCAAAAAAATGTTAAGTTCGTACTTGAAAAACGGACCCAAAAAAAAAATTTGTTTCTTACTCATTTTGTTCTTTATGTCAGTCCTGACAACTTTTCTTTTTGGAATTTTTTATTTTTAGTTTTAAAGCTTGAAAATGGTTGAATGACTCACTTTACCGTAAAACTCAGGGCCTACCACTTAGAATTGATCCCGCTCAAAATGGATTTTGCCCAATGTGGCTCACTATCGATCTGAGTCATAATCAAACCCATTATCATCCTTCACTTAGTATTCACTTCAAAATTGGTCAAAGACCCATATCCAATCAAACTGGGTCCACGACCCAGGTCCATTCTAACTGGATCCACGACCCAGAGCCATTTCAAACTGGGTCTCCGACCCAGGTCCATTTCAATTGGACCCAACCCAAACCCATCTCAACTGGGTCCACGACCCCGATCCATTCCAATTGGGTCCACAACCCAGATCCATTTCAGTTGGGTCTATGACCCAGATCCACTTCAACTAGGTCCATGACCCAAATCCATTTCAAATGGGTCTCCAACCCAAATCCATTTCAATTGGATCCCCAAGCCAGATCCACTATAACTGGGTCCCCGACCCAGATCTGTTTCAACTGGGTCTATGACCTAGATCCACTTCAACTGGGTCCATGACCCAGATACATTTCAAATGAGTTCCCAACCCAAATCCAGTTCAACTGGGTCCACGACCCAGATCCACTTCGACTGGGTCCACGACTCAGATCCATTTCAAATGGGTCCCTAAGCCAAATCCAGTTCAACTGGGTCTACGACCCAGATCCACTTCGACTGGGTCCACGACCTAGATCCATTTCAAATGGGTCCCTGACCCAAACCCATTTCAACTGGGTCCACGACCCAGATCAATTTCAACCAAGTCCACGACCCTTATCGAACCAAGCCCATCTATGAGCTAACAATCGATCAATCAACTCAAATGAACTTAATCTTTTTCAAAAAAAAAAAAAAATTGTGAGCACTAATTATAATTCTTGATCAAAGTCGGTGCCTAAGAATGATCTTGCCCTGTTGATACAAGGGGGATAGACTACATCTATTTGAGGAAAGAAGGTAATTTAAGAGTGCCATTGTGTGCCGCCTCTTCCCTAGAGATTTGACTGGTCGATCTTTATTTTATAGAATTGGATTGGGGGCTAACAAAAAAGATATTTTTTCAACTTGACTCGTTTCAATGATCTACTTTTTTAAAATATCTTATCGACTCCGTGTCGATGGTAGCTCCGCGCTGATGAAATTTTAGTCAAAATATCTTACCGACTCCGTGTCGATGCCAGTCCCGTGCTGATGTAAGTTCTTTTTCAAAACGCTTTACCAACTCCGTGTCGATGCCAGCTCCGTGCTGATGTAATTTCGTCTTCAAAATGCTTTACCAACTCCGCGTCGATGCTAGCTCCGTGCTAATGAAACTTCTTTTCAAAATACCTTACTGACTTCGTGTCGATGCCAGCTCCGTGCTGATGAAATTTTTTTTTCAAAATACCTTACCGACTCCGTGTCGATGTCAGTTTCGTGCTGATGTAATTTCTTTTCAAAATATTTTACCGACTCCGTGTCGAGACTAGGTCTGTTCTAATGAAACTTCTTTTCAAAATACTTTACCGACTCCGTCTCGATGCCAGCTCCGTGCTGAAGAAATTTCTTTTCAAAATGCTTTACCGACTCCGTGTCGATGCCAGCTCCGTGCTGATGTAATTTCTTTTTCAAACTATTTTACCGACTCCGTGTCAATGCCAGTTCCGTGCTGATATAATTTCTTTTTCAAAAAGTTCTACTGACTCCGTGTCGATACCAGCTCTATGCTGATGTAATCCCTTTTCAGAATGTTTTACCGACTCCGTGTCGATGCCACCTCCGTGCTGATGTAATTTCTTTTCAAAATGTTTTACCGACTCCTTGTTGATGCCAGCTCCGTACTGATGTAATTTCTTTTCAAAATGTTCTACTGACTCCGTGTCGATGCCAGCTCCGTGCTGGGAAAATTTCTTTTTCAAAATATTTTACCGACTCCGTGTCGATGCCAGCTCCGTGCTGATGTAATTTCTTTTCAAAATGTTCTATTGACTCCGTGTCGATGCCAGCTCCGTGCTGATGTAATTGCTTATCAAAATATTTTACCAACTTCGTGTCGATGCCAGCTCCGTGCTGATGTAATTTCTTTTCAAAATGTTCTACCGACTCCGTGTCGATGCCAGCTCCGTGCTGACGTAATTTCTTTTTCAAAATACTTTACCGAGTCCGTGTCGATGCCAACTCCGGCTGACGTAATTATTTTTCAAAATGTTCTTCTAACTCCGTGTTGATGCCGGCTCCATGCCGATGCCAACTTCGTGCTGATGTAATTCTTTTCTCTCAAGCGATCCAACTTCGCACTGACAAACCACATTTTCAAATTCACCTAACTAAATTTTCCTTTTGAGTACCATCCATAATAATTACAGGTCTTAATAAAACATCATGCATTTTTCTTTTGATAAGTAAGATAATAATGCTTGGTCTTCTGTACCCACAGGTGGCCAAACGAAAAAAGTACAAACACCCTGAGAAGCTTCCATACTTTCTTCGATCATCTTCATCAACTATGAGTAACTCAGATGACCCACAACCTACTACAAATGAACTGGCCGAAGCTAATGTGATGATAGCAAAGTTAATAGAAACAACGAAAAGACAGTAACAAATGTTGATGGCCGTTTTGAGTAGTACCAACTTTTTACAAGCCACCCAGCACCAAGCATCTGGGTCGAACCCCGAATTACCCCGAGTAACCTCGACCAGATCAACAAACCACCCCACCTCCTACGATGCCAATATATCAGGGTCCTCCGCTCTATATACCACAGAACCAACCACCTCTGGTGGTGATCCCAGATGATAAGTGGGACTTTAGGGCTCCCGAAGCTAAGAGTGCTACTGACGACAAAATGGCCCGACAGATCGAATCTCTCCTAGAGGAAATGCGAGGATTGAAGGGCACAAATACTCTGGGGGGAACAAGATTCAGGGACCTGTGCTTCTATCCCAACGCACAACTGCCGGATAAGTTCAAATGCCTGGAATTCGAGAAATATAATGGCGTTGGGTGTCCTCTGTCGTACCTCAAATTGTATTGTGGGTCAATGTGAAAATATGGTGAGGATGACAGACTGCTAGTACAATTGTTCTAAAGAAGCCTAATAGGACCGGCCCTTAAATAGTTCTCGGGATTGGACCATACACTCATCAAGAGTTGGCAGGACTTAGCTGAAATGTTCTGGCACAATTATCGGTTCAATACAGATGTGGGTCTGGATCGAAATGATATGGCTAAGATGACGAGGAAACACAAAGAAATAGTGAAAGAGTATGCCCAGAGATGGCGAGAATCCGCTTCACAAGTACGGGCTGCGATAACTGAACAAGAGATGAACACTACGTTTATCTCGACACTAGGGCGTACCTTTTATATTCATCTGGTTGGACACACTACAGGAACCTTCTCAAATTTAGTTCAAGTAGTAGACTAGGTCGAGGACGGGATCCAAACTGGTCTAATATTCGACTTTACAGCCTTGAGTGCAACAGCGGAGACATCGATACAGAAGAAATTAGTGCCTTTTATCAAAAATAAAGAGGAAACCCAAGTCAATAATGTGAAACCCAAGTCAATAATGTAAAACCCAGCCAACCTCTCGTTATTCAGGCACCAGTTCAGCGAACACCGGCACCCCAGGCCCTTTGGGCACCAGTACCTCGAGCTGCTTGGGCTCTAACACTGCAGAATCCCTTCCGGACAGTTCCTCCACAAGCATAACAGGCACCACTATACGGACAGAACCAGCAGGCACGACCTAACATGGTAAATAGAGTGTTTACCAGGTTACCTATGACATTGTCTGAGTTACTGCTAATCTTGCTTAGGGGTGAGTATCTCGCAAAACGTCCGCCAAACCCTAAGGCTGCCAAAGGGCCAGGGTACAACCCCAATTTGTTCTACGAATTTCATATGGGTGCACCAGGGAACTCTACAGATCAATGCTGGTAACTCAAACATCAGGTACAATATTTGATTGATAATAAGGCTCTCATCCTGGACGGACCTGCCAACCCACCCCAACAACAGAACATCAATCAAGACCTTACCTACTCACCATGGAAGAGGAAGTGGGCACCGGGTAAATGTCATTCACAGGAACTCGATTTCAATCTGTCTGTCTTGATAGCCCTTATTGGGTCCAAAATCAGGATCCATTTAACTCAGGGATCAGAAGTACTAACAGTTAGCATAGTCAACCATTATACAACGAATTCATCTCAAAACTCGCAATTGCCACTTAGATTGGCCGACCTCACCATCCATCCTACACATCAAAATACTGCTACCCGACTACCTTTAGTTATACTTTACGGATCACCAAACCATCAAAATATGACCCAACCTCCTCTTTTCATACCCTACACATTGCCAAATTCTCGAGGATCAACCCGACCTCCTCTTCATATACCATACACTTCATCTTCACGTCCACCGCTCGTCATTCCATACACTCCATCAACTCCTCACATAACTTCTCCTGCTACCATTACATCCAAATCATCACCACCACCCCTCATTCTCAGTGTAAAACCCGACCAACCTCCAATGACCATCCGCTTACCTAAACCATTCCCCTATAGCTCCAACCAAGTAGTTCCTTGGAGCTATGAGACCACCATCACCACAACCTCAAGGGTTGAGACCATGAAGAAAGCGATAATGGCTGATATCGACCATATGACAAAGGCAGGAAGATGCAAAAAATATTAGAAAAAGGGTAAGCATCAGGGAAGAGACTGAAGAAATAACAAAAAGGATGATAGATAAAGAGAAAAAAAAAGTAAAAGGAAAGGGTAAAATGAGCGAGAGTGACCAGAAAAAAGATAAGGTGAAAGTGACAGATAAAGAGGCTGCAGACTTCATTAAGCTTATTCGTAAGAGTGAGCATAATATTGTGGACCAGCTAAATAAAAAGCAAGCTCAAATCAGTATTCTGGGTCTAATGCAGAAATCAGAGGAACACCAAGAGGCATTACTGAGAGTTTTGAGAAAATCACATGTACCTGCAACTACCTCGCCGTCACAGTTGGAACAGACGGTTGGCTAAATCATGGCCCCCAATCCCATTATCTTCACTAAAAGTGAATTTGTGCCTGAAGGGTGGGGGCACGTAGAACCGTTAAACATCATAGTCATGTGCAAGGGCATGATGGTTGCCAGAGTACTGATTGATAATGGCTCAACGCTTAATGTTTGTCCTCTTGAAACCTTTCGCAAACTCAAGGCCGACTGGTCACATGTTAAACCCAACAATAAGGTTGTCCGAGGTTTCGACAGTTCAAGGAGGGATTCGTTGGAGGAAGTGGATCTACCTATCACAATAGGCCCCTATACGTTTGAAGTAACGTTCGAGGTCATGGAGATACCAACGACATTCAACTTGTTACTAGGCAGACCATGGATCCACATAGCAGGGGCTGTACCTTCTTCTCTACACCAAATAGTCAAATTCATTATGGGGCAGAGAATGATATCGGTACTAGTAGAAAATCTCATCCCGACTGGGAGGGCTCCGGACGTGCCATTTGTTGACATTGAGCTGACGAAGGACAAAGCACTCTACTATTCTTATCAATTTGCTACTGTCAATCATGTTGAAAAGCGGAAAGAGAAGGAGAAAGTAGAACTATCAAAGGTAAATCTGATGGTCGGGCGAGTTTTGAAGAAGGCGGGCTATTGACCTAGACAAGGGTTAGGACCGAGAAGAGAAGGGAAAGTTACGCCGGTCGAAACAAAAAAGCACAGTCCTTATTTCGATTTAAGGTTTAGGCCCACAAAAAAGGATATTACAGAAATGAACGACAAGAAGAAAGAACTTTGACTAGCGAGAAAGCAAAACTGAGAACCGAATGTTTGAAATCTAGGCAGAGTCCCTCATATCAGTGTTAGCTTTCTGAAATCTCAGATTAGACTCGACAGTTTATCAGAACCGTTGCCAATGAAATAGGTAAAAAAACCAAAAGTGGTAAATTTCAAATCTGTGCACATTCATGAAGACTCAGTTGTTGAGTCCCAGTCATTCTTCGTAGAAGGCATTGATATTTTATTCAATGGGGATTCCAATGAAAGTCTATCAGAAATCACTCTAGAATTCACCAAAGTGGAAATCACTACTAGTAAGGGAAAAGAATCACCTTTCCCCACTGGCATTGACTAGGCATCAGTCGTCATCCCACCGGGTTTGGGAAGGACTATGCCCCAATCTGAAAAAATCAATCGGAGGTCATGGTTATCTCCGAACCACCGATCAAATCACCCAAAAAATCACTTTCACATTTCATCCGCCCCCTTAGAGAAAGGGAAATTCTGAACAATTGGGAGGAATTCCCTATAACCCTTGAGGCTACCATTGCCTAAAAAAAATGCCGTTAGGTAACATTAGTTTGCCCGAGGATCATAACAAGCCCTCGTCATCGGGTAAAGACTATTTTGAGGGCTCCTTATCTTTGCTAATGCATGACTGCTCTTTTTATTTCAAATGTTCGAAAAATACCATTCAAAAATCAAAAAAATCAAAAAATAAAAAAAATAAAAAAAAATCAAAAAGTCTGCAAAATACAAAAAAATCAAAAAGCTTTCAAAATCTCAAAAGAATAGATATGTTCCAAAAACCAAAAAAAGAGTTTTCTCAGAATTTAAGGGATTTGTCTCAATCGAATGGACCTTTGGACAGAACAGAATATGGAAAGGATGAGTATGACTTCGATCTCATGAGAATTGAAAAAGAGTCTGAGGATGAAGTCGAATACCCTCCTAAAGAAATCAAGGACCATCTAGAACTACATGAAAAAGGTGTTCAACTAAACATTGAGGATACAAATTCAGTTAACCTCGGCACTGAAGATGACCCACGTATTGTAAAAATCGGAGCCTTGTTAACCCCTCAGCAAATGGAAGAAATGATTGAATTACTACGTAATTATCAAGACGTCTTCGCCTGATCCTACAGAGATATGCCCAGTTTGGACACGAATCTTGTTGTTCATAAGCTGCCTATCGCTCTTGGGAGCAAGTCGATCAAGCAAAAGTTAAGAAGACTCAAGCTAGAATGGACACTCAAAATAAAAAATGAAGTGAAAAAATAGTTCCAAGCAGGATTTCTCGCAGTCTCCACGTACCCCGAATGGCTAGCCAATGTCGTTCCGGTACCAAAGAAAGACATAAAAGTATGAATGTGTGTCGACTATCAAGATTTGAACAAAGCCAGTCCTAAGGATGATTTTTCATTATCACATATCGACACTTTAGTCGATAGTACAGTAGGGCATGGCATGTTCTCATTCATGGATGGTTTTTCCGGGTACAATCAGATAAAAATGGCAGAAGAAGACTAGGGAAAGACAGCATTCATCACACCCTGGGGTACTTTTCATTACAAAGTCATGCCATTCGGGCTTAAGAACGCTGGGGCAACCTATCAACATGCAATGACGGTTTTATTCCACGATATGACCCATAAAGAAATGGAGGTTTACGTGGCTGACATGATCGCTAAGTCCAGTTTAGAAGAAGACCATCTGATAAACTTGAGAAAGTTATTTGATCAGCTAAGAAAGTACAGTCTGAGGCATAACCCGGCAAAATGTGTTTTCAGAGCAACGTTAGGCAAATTGATAGGTTTCATCGTCAGTAGAAGAGGTATTGAGATAGATCCAGCAAAGACCAAGTACATTCTCGAAATGAAAGCACTGGTATCAGAAAAGGATGTCCGAGCATTTCTGGTTAGAATACAATATATCAACAGATTCATTGCACAACTCACGCCTATTTGTGAACCAGTATTTAAGCTGCTCAGAAAAGATATACCGAAAGCATGGAACGAGGACTGTCAAGAAGCTTTCGACAAAATAAAGAAATATTTGTTCAATCCGCCAGTCATGGTTCCTCCTACACCAGGGTGACCCTTACTGATGTATATCTCAGTGCAAGAAACATTCATGGGCTGTGTACTGGGGCAACACGATGAGTCAGGTAGAAAAGAGCAAGCCATTTGCTATCTCAGTAAGAAGTTCACTGATTATGAGGCAAAGTATTCGATACTTGAGAAGACTTCTTGCGCACTGGTCTGGGCATCTCAACTAATATGCCACTACCTCCTCAGCTAGTCGACTATGCTCATCGCTCGAATGGACCCTCTCAAGTACCTCTTCGAAAAGTCAGCACTAACAGGTCGTACTGCAAAATGACAATTACTATTATCTGAGTTTGACATCACCTATGTCACTCAAAAGGCCATCAAGGGGCAAGCTATTGCTGACCATTTAGCCGAGCATCCATTGCCTGATTACGAACCATTAAAGACAAACTTTCCTGACGAAGTCATATTGCTTACGGAAATTGAGGACGACGACGAAGAACCAAGCTGGAAAATGTATTTTGACCGAGTAACAAATTAGAAAGGGAATGGAATAGGGGTAGTCTTGATCAAATCAGATGGATCCCATGTGCCAATCGCAATCAGATTGAAGTTCCAATGTTCCAACAACGAAGCTGAATACGAAGCATGCATAGCAGGGTTAAAAGCAGCACTGGATCTTGAGGTAGATGACATCGATGTTTTCGGAGATTCAAGCTTACTAGTCTATTAGACAACTGGAGAATGGAAGACCCGGGAGTAGAGACTGGTCCCTTACCACGAATATTTGGAGGAACTAAGCTCATACTTCAACAGGATTTCATTCACATACATGCCGAGAGCTAAGAATCAGTTCGCAGATGCACTAGCTACAATTGCTTCTATGATCAGTATCTCGGAGGACTTAGTCATTGACCCTATTAAGATTGGAATTCAAGATGAACCAGCTTATTGCTTACTTGTCGAAGTAGAAGAATCTGAAAAAAAGCCATGGTACTCAGATATCAAAGCCTATCTCGAAGATCGAACTCTTCCATCAGACGTAATGTCTAATGATCGAAGGACTATTCAAAAGTTAGCGGGCCAATTCTTCTTGAGCAATTGCATTCTGTACAATAAATCACATCATGAAGTCTTACTCCGATGTGTAGCAGAAATAGAAGCAAAACGACTGATTGAGACCGTACATAGTGGAGTCTGCGGACCTCACATGAATGGTCACATACTAGCAAAGAAGATTATGAGAATGGGATATTACTAGACTACCATGGAAAGTGATTTTATCAATACGTCCGTAAATGCCATCTCTGCCAGATCTATGCCAACAAGATCAACGCGCCACCTTCAGAATTGCACAATATGACTACTCCTTAGCCCTTCTCACTTTGGGGCATGAACGTCATTTGACAGATTTCACCAAAAGCTTCAAATGGGCACCGCTTCATCCTAGTCGCTATCGATTACTTTACAAAATGGGTAGAAGCCGCATCATATGCCCATGTTACAAAGAGCAACGTTCTAAAGTTTGTCAAGAACAACATTATTTGCAGATATGGGCTTCCTAGTGGATTAATGATTGATAATGTCAAGAACTTCAAAAATAAGGATATGATCAAGATGTGCGAAGACTTCCAGATCACTCATCACAATTTTGTACCTTATAGGCCAAAAATAAACGAAGCAGTTGAGGCTGCCAACAAGAACATCAAAAAAATCATCGAGAAAATGGCAGTCACCTACAAGGATTGGCACGACATGTTGCCTTTCGCCCTTCATGCTTATCAGACTTCATTTCGAACTTCAACTGGGGCAACTCCATACTCATTGGTGTATGGAATGGAAGCAGTCTTACCCGTTGAGGTTGAGATTCCCTCCCTTCGGATCTTAAAAGAAACAGAGTTGGATGAAACAGAATGGGTTCAAGCTCGGTTTGATCAACTAAATCTGATTGAAAAGAAGCACCTTGCCGCTATTTTCCACAGACAGATCTATCAGAGACGAATAGCTCGGGCTTACAACAAGAACGTCAAACCCCGGAATTTCTTTCCAGGAGACCTTGTCTTGAAAAAGATTTTACCAATACAAGAAGATGCTAGGAAAAAATTTAGACCAAACTACGAGGGACCATTCATTGTGCAGAAGGTAATGACGGGAGGAGCTCTGATCCTTACAGAGATGGACGGACAATTTTTCCCTCAACCGATCAATGCTGACACTATCAAGAAATACTACTCCTGAGAACTGATCCTGAGACGACGAAAAGCCATCTTTGCTAGCCTGAAAACAACTATCTAACCCTAGTCAACCCCTTTGAGCCATCACATTCATTTTTTAAGCTAAGACTGGGGCAAGTCAATGCTACAAAAAAAAATAACAAAAAAAAGAGACAAAAGAAAAGAAAATAAGAAAGTCAAAGCATCAAGTTACTCCTGATCCGCATGAGGATAAACTGTGAATGGTTAAAAATACAAAATAATCAAAAAAAATTTAAAAACTCAGATACTTCATCTTGAGCTCGACCCAAATTTCCAGTTTAAACAAGTTCGAAAGACGCTAAGAGGAGACATAGATCACATTTTCGAAACAAAAATAGATAAACCCCATGTCTAGCCCACTTCGGATAAACTCAGACCTTAACCTTTTGATACCTTTCCACTACACTCAACCTTAGCCAACATTTCACCAAAAGTCCTTTTGGATCAGGGAATGTTCTAAGGCATCATAATGACGGTGGCAGCACCAATGATCTTGTAACTTCCGGACCTCAAGTCTTGTTAGTTGTTGGAAGACTCAAGAGGGGAATCTAGGTCGGATATTCGAAAAAAAGAGTACTTGAAGTGTAGAGTAGCTGATCTCGCAGCTCAACTTGAGTTGTCAAACCACGAATAGTCGTCAGCAAACTCAAGAGGGGAATCTAGATCTATTACTTAAGAAAGAGTGCCACTACAAGAGTAGATCGCTGATCTCGCAGCTCAACTTGAATCACCAAGCCACAAAGACACACAAGCTCCAAACAAGATTTGTAATGTAAAATCCAAAAAAATACACACATAGTCTGAAAGGGCATAGTAAAAATCTGAAAGAGCGCTATGAGTAAAAAAATCAGACTATGGCAAGATCAAATCTACCGGTACGATGTAAACCCAAAAAGACGTCGATGCGCAAAAATGTGGAAACCAGGTCTGGTGAAAATCGTAATTGGCACCAGGGGCAACAAGGGAACAAAAAAATAAAATAAAATAAAATAAAATAAAAAAAGGAAAAAAAATAAAAAACAAAATGAAGAACTCCTGGCCCGCATGAGTATAAACTGTGAACGGTGAAAATTGCCCAAAATCCTAAATCCCCTGCTCAATCGATATTCACCCAATACTAGGGCACTGGGGATGACTTTAAAAGAGCTTGAGAACTACTGACATCTATATCCTCAGTAGTTGGCAAAAGCACAAATATCATCAAGGTAATAAAGGTTTTTCAAAATTCTTCATATTTTGGATCTACAATATCTATTCGATAAAGACAAATCACCAAAAATTCAAATATTTTCAAAACTACTATTTTGGCCAATAATGAAAAATCTAGGACTTGTTCAAACATCATGTTTTCAAAACAATAGATACACTTGAGGCCAAGTAAGTGAAAAACATATTTTCATTTCATTTCAAAAAAAGTTTCACATTACATTTTGCAAACAAAAAGAAAATACACAAAAAAAAGATGATGCCAATCACACATCTCGACGAGAAATGAAGAAGGAATCGAGTCTCTCTTCCAAGGCATGAATGCGGGCAGCTTGCCTCATCATTACCACCTCAGCGTCCGAAGCATCACGGCTTACTAGGATGCAAAGGCATCAAAACAAGGACCTTGAGCAAGTCTCTCTCGGAGATCATCAATCTCTGCCCTCAGAATGGAAGACTTTTCATTCTTCAAAGACTCGAGTCGAGCTATCTAGTTCTTTAGATCATTCTCAGAACGTAGCCAAATCTTCTCGATCCTCTTGTGAGAAACCTTCAGCTCAGCTAATTGATCACGGTGGTCAAAAGAACGAGAACTAGAAGACCTCCCTTGAACCGAAGGTGTGGCAGAAGTCCTCTCAGCGATCTGTTGTTGCATCCAAAGCTGATAGTTCGGAAAAGAATAACCGGGTAATACAGGGTGGTCAAGAGTCACCACGGTCTTCCAAGCTTTCTCTAGTCGATCACACAATTGCCATGAAGGGGGAGAAGGAGAAAAATATCCGACCAACTCTCCGAAATCTCCATGAGTCACTATACCCTGTTCTTCACAAAATTGCCTCAACACACGAAGATGGATGTAGTGAGTAGCCCCAGTCAAACTGATCAATATGGCAAAACAACTCTGGGAAAAGAAAAGAACAGGTGGAGCCGAAGGTTGGAAGGTGCCTAACCAACGTATCTCTTCATCTGGTATACATTGCAAACCGTCAAACTAGCCCAACTTGCCGCCACAATGGATAGGGAGTTTCCTTTTGTTCATCAAAACCACTAAATCAGTGTGGACGTTGAAAGGACGACTAATAGACACAGTCAAAGCCAAGTGATCGAAGAATCAAAGCTGCACAAAAGGGAAGTCAACTCTAGTTATAATGCTTCAAAATTTAAAAATAAAGGCTTCAACTCTAATCATGATGACAAAAGGGGACATTACCTGCAACAATGGAGCACACCCATGATACATTCACACTCTCCCGCTCGAACAAGTCGTAAAAGACAAATAGGTTTCCCCTAAAAGCATAGGAGCCAATCTAAAACCTTGTCAAACTTGGTCGAGTACACTTATCAAGGCTGGGTTCACATACTCATCGTTCCGAGGAAACAAGAGTTGGTTTATTACCATCAAGGTCAAAATGTCAAATCGAGATAGGGAATTCACATCCTCAAGCCACCGAAGCAAAAATTCCTTGGAAACCTTGAGAAGATTCAAGTTTCCATCAATCCATTCTAATTGTTGTTTTGGAACCCCAAAGAATCCCGACACTTCTTTTCTATAACTTTCACGCAAGGGTGGTATGACCACCCAAGGAGATTAGCAAAGGCCAAGTATGCGTTCAAACTCTTCAATCGTGGGAGTCATTTCTTGGTCTCCAAAACGAAATAAATTGAGCTCCGGGACCCAAAATCTCATAAGAGCCTCTATCAAGTCCCACATGATAGTGACCTTCAACAAAGAGAGAGTGAACCCAAGCTTGTTGGAATCCCACATAACCCTCTCTTCATGGGTCATAGAGCTAAACCATTGATGTAAAAATGGGTCTACAACGTTATACCTTTTGAGATGTGGAAGGTTGAGATTACCTCCAAGAGCGGAAGATGAGCTTTCGACCGCAAGATCGAAGTTGGTTGAATACTCCAAAGCATGAGTGGGCTCCATTGATGCCCTAGTGTGTGTGAAATTTCTAAAATCGTGAGAGAGAATAGCGAAATGAGATTCTAGGAAGTAAATGGGGAAAGAAAGGTTCTAGTCTGTACATGGATTACGGATTGAATAAATCTATTTGAGTCCGTGCTTCATGCACGGACCGAAAATTTTTAAAAACAGAGTTCATGTTTGAAATACGGACCGAATGAGGTTTAAGCGGTTCGTGTTTCAAGAATGGACCATCAAAAAAAAAAAAAAACAAATCATAAAAAAAAATAAATAAATAAATAAATAAATAAATAAAAAAAAAGTCAAAATGGTATTTTTGTAAAAGCTAAATTCAATTGCTTAAAGACTCGTTTGAAAATACACATGTCAAAGTTTTCACCAAATCATCGCAAATCTAAGACCTCACACGAGCTCCGTGCCACGAGGTCAAAAAAATCAACGGGCACCCTGTCACACCCTGTGCTTGGGTAGTCATTTCTTGTCATAAAATCCATCAAATCAAATTGGTGTTTTCAAAACTTGTTTGAGAAACATTCTCGGACCCGCACAAATTAGGATTTCGTCTATTTTTTGCAGTTCTTTGCACGCAATTCCTGCAAAGAGGGATAATTGTAGACACCCAAATTTGAACTGGCCCTCGATGCAAAAATACCCAAAAAGATAATAAAAGTTGCATCAGGCCCTCAAAGCCCAAATCCCCCAAAAGCCCTCTCTTATTCCATAAATGGTCCAAGCCTACTCACAAACCCAACCTAACCTAAGCTCATCACCTAAAATCCAAAACTATCTTATTCTATATTCCTAAACCCAATCCAACATAAACCCAAGCCAACCTAAGCCCATCACCCAAAGCCCAACTCATTACCTAAGCCCAACTCATTTTCCAAGTCCAATTTACTACCCAAACCCAATCTAGCCCATCATCCACGTCAAACTAGGCACCAATTTAACATCAAAAGATGACACATGTTATCATCCTCTTCCACCTCCCTCATCTAGTCACCTACCTCCATCACCTTTCTCTAAAAAATCAACCAACGACATCACTTCTCTCTAAAAATCATCTCAACCCATATCCTACCCTAAACTAATCTATCATCATTCTCTAACACTATCAACCACCCACATCATAACCTATATCTCTTACACCCTAACCCATCACTTTCCTTTAAAATACTCTCACAAAATCACCTCAACCTATACCTCCCACCATCATCACCAAACTAACCCATACCTTTCTCTCTAATCAACCAACCATCATCACCAATCAATTCCTCTCATCACCACATCAACTCCTCCCTTTTAACACATGTCATCATCTCACTACCCCTCGTAAAAATCCAAATACCTAATCCCTTACATAACCCATTCTATAAAAACCCCTTCATTCTCCCCTCACAACAACTAATAAATATTTGAAAAAAAATATTATCCTAATCTCAACGATCTACACTCAACTATTACTCAATACCCATACTCAACACTTCATTCTCAATTCTCTAGAATTTCCAACTCAACTTAATTCTCTACACCCTCAAGTAAGCCAAGATCAAGACAATGACTCATCTTTTGAAGATCAACTCAAGAGCAAGATGGGTTTGAAAAAGGAACACCCCCTTTAACTTTCCTCTTCTACTCATCCCCTTTCTCTACACATTCACACACACCACAATGGTTTAAATCACTGGGTGCTCTCAAGGATTTGAACTAACATTAAAGCCCTTCATACTTGAGGGCACACATCGAATCTTTTCAATTTTATTTTTCTTTTTATTTTTAAAAAAAGACAGAATCCGAGGTTACCACGTACGGTGGATGAAGTAGGGTGCCTAACACCTTCTCTACTCCATAAATGGACCCCCTTACCTTGAATCAAAGGTTGGACTAAGTAAATTATCCTACGAAAGTCATCAAATGTCAAAATGACATATTTTTCAAAAAATACTAATTTGGGTGACCATTCACACCCATTTCCGAAAATGAATGGTGACGACTCCAAAAATCCCCCAAGGTGGAGGGATATTTTGAAAAGATGAAAATCCCATGTCTACAAAAAGCAAATAAAAAAAGGCCAATTTTGCAAGGCGAAATTTTTAAGTTTTCAAGTTTGATCTTCAAACTATCCCCAGTGGAGTCGTCACTAAAAACCCCTTCGATTCGCAGGTGTGCGGATCTGTTTTTCATTTTTGAAGCTTGGGAGGCACCACCTAGTTATTACGGTCTAGGAACCAAATATTGACTCTAACAAATAAAACACTAATCTACAAAGAGAACAGGTCTCGGGATCACGTTACGGGGTTGGAAGGTGTTAGGCACCAACACTGTCTGGCAAACGCTGGTCTCTACTATTTCTCAAAAAAGATTACATTGCTAAAATACCTAAAATCAATAAAAAAAAAAAAAGAAGTATACCTAGATGATCGTAACGATTTGTTCCCTCAGAGATGACAGAGAGATGCCTCGTATGAGATTTCTTACTTTATTTTCATCATTGGATCTACTTTTGATATTAAAGTTGAGGTATCTAGATCTGAGTATTTTCTTTTGAATATTTTTAGATATTTTTAAAAGATTTCTAGGTTTTTTTTAAGTAAAAACTGAGGTTTGGATGTTAAGTAGGGAGTTAGGACTTCAAAATTAGGGTTTGGAAAAGGCTAGGGAGACTTTTTGACTTACTTTTCCTAGGATTTATTTTAACCTACAAGATTGGATTGTGAAGGCTTCTATTTATAGATTTTTTTGAAAGAATTAGGGTTTGACTAGGTCTCCTTTTAGATAAGATAATATTGTTTAATTAGGATTTTGACTTAAGTCTTATTTGATTGACTAGATTTCTTTAGATTAAGGTTTTAATTAAGGTTTTGAGTTAAGTCTTATTTGATTGACTAGGTTTCTTTTAAATTAGATTTTTTAATCTTGCGTACAATGAAAGAATATATTTTTTAGTTTTGGAGAATCCCCCTTAATTATATTTTAATTCTTTAGGCCCCTAGATAGAGGGGTCTTTTAATAAATATCATAGGGCTCCACTTAAATAAGTGGGCAACCAGATTAATTTTCTTGGTTCAGATTTTTAAATTAATTTTATTAGCATTTTATTTTACGTTAATTAATATTTTATTTATTAATTTCAAAATTTTAAATTTTTAAAATTGAAAAATTATCATTTTGCCCCTAATGAGAATTTTTGTGTTTCAAGTCATTTTTTGTTGTTCCAGGATGTTTTGGAATTGATTTTTTGTAAAGAATTCAATGGAATTATGGGTTTGTATCATTTACGAAGTTTTTTGCATGAAACAATTGTGAATCCTATGAGGGGTATTTTCATAATTTTATCTAATTTGATAAAAATTGACGAAATTATTTATTTGATTTCACTTTGTTACTGTATATGTTCGAAAGGGTTTCCCCAAGCATAAGGGGGCTCTAAGGATATTTTGATGTTAGGGGTATTTTGATAATTTGATCGGTTTTTAGTGATTTTTATCGTAAAACTTCTTTTTGTCTGCAAAATGATGATTTCTATGTTTTTGGGATTATATTTCCCTAGCGTAGCATAGTTTCTATAGTTTTGTTAATTTGAGATATCTCATCTGAATTTCTGAAACATATCTAGTAACAAATAAAGCATTGGAATAATCATCCATCATTGGGAATCATCGCGATCGGATTGACGAGTTGATTAATCAAGTGAGTGCAAAAATGAGGTGTCGACAATTGTTCCATCTAATATACCATGATTTCGATGGATTTATTTTCGATGTACATGCCTTGATCTTAATTTTTTTTGGGTTTTGTATTCTCTAATTAATATTTTTGTGGCATCAATATGTTGATAGTTTGATCTAGCCCACGGGCCCATTATTCAAAAAATGCCCCAGGCATGCCCAGGCACACCCTACCTTATTTTGCACACATCACTAGCACGTTTAAGTTACACTGCATTGCACGCTTGCATGTCCCTTATATCCAACATAGCACTAGTGCGTGGTCCAATTTCCTCGTAAAATGTGACATCATTCATGGAAATCACAACTCCAGTCACGTACCTTTATGGTTTATAAAATTGGGGCATCAATACCATTAGATCTGGTGATCCTAAAAGGTATATCGATGCACCCACATTGGAGCGACTTGAACCTTTGTCTTATTGTAAGCTGCAAAGTCACATGTCCCGATTGCCAATATAATACTAATACGTGGTCTAAGTTGCACCAACCATTTATGAAAACTACAGCCTTAGACTTTGGCAATGCTAATCTAAATTGCACCAATTGCACTTCTTGGTTAAAATCAATGCCTAAGCAAGATCCTACCTCGTTGTACCTCGTGCACTAGGGGGATAGATGATGTTTATTCTATATGAGAGGTGACTTAAGAGTGCCTTTGCTTAGCATCATGCGTCATCTCTCAAGTAGGGATTAAACTGGCTGCTTTCGAATTTAAAGGTTTGGGTTGGAGGCTCAGATTATCACTTTGAATACTTATACAGTATATCAAACCAAGTTATCACGTACCGTCTAATTGAGTACGTTCAAGAGGTATATAGGTGCACTTGGGCAAGGTGGCCAGATAAATTGTATTGCATGCAGTAAACCTAGAGTCTATGAGCCTTCCTATAAGACATGACCCATACCAACTATGGGTGTTTTCAAGTTGCTTTATTTAATCCAACTAGCAAATAAGTGGGCGGATAGGTCTAAACCGTTCAAACTAAACCCACAATATCGATCTGACTCAATCGATGAAATGTAGCAATCAATTTAAACCAATTAAACCAATTGGCCCAACCAACAAATGGATCAAATTAATTAACACTAAACCAGTTGGACCAATTGGTTTGACTTTCAAAGATTCAGATCATTTTATACCAAAAAGATTCGATCTTAGGGTCAAATTAATTTATTTAATCAAATGTTCAACTCCAATTAAGAGTAGACCTGTGACTAACCTTTCTCATCCTTGTGGCCACCTTAAATTTATAGTGCATGTGGATTCGATGTTTCCCACCGGACTTGGACTAATTTATATCAAAATTTTAATCATGTGGTTAAGAATCAAACCTTTAAAATCAATGCTTAATCTTGGTTCAATTCGAATCAGGTAATAATTGCTCCTAGACATTCTAAACGCCTGTCTATGCCACTTTGGGTCCATCAAAAGAGTCGTCTAGCCTATCATTGTCAAGTCCATGTAGTCTACCTTGCACTATAGTAGTATGTCCATCCACCTAGAAGGACATCCCCATTTTGGAGATAAGCGTCCTTGAGCTTCTTTTTAGTTTCAATTCAATTATCGTAAGTCTTTAAATTCAGTTACGTTAGTCTTTCTTTAATTTTTGAGTTTTAGTCAAGTTTGTCAGCTTATGTTTTTTTTATTCCAATGAAATAAAGAAGCTTTTAACTATCATGCGTGCAATATGATATGAGGATTCACTTAGAGCTCACAAATCAAACTTGATAAATATTGGAATTAAAGAGTATATTCAAGAAGTGCAAATTGCTACTACATTATTTTTAGAGAAACATGAGAAAATGATAAACTTACTCAAGAATTTTAGAAGTGTTCTTGCATGGATATCTGAAAATATGTTAGTTATAAGTACTATGTTGTCTCTCATCAGAACAAATTGCACCAAAATAGATTAAGACATAAAGTCGAGGGTAAACTTCAAAGTCAAAGATTATCAAGAATGATGCAGTTGAAACCATTGACAAAGATACTAAGACCCACAAGAAGGGATCCATCATGTTTTTCACATGAGAGAGAAGGTTGTCATTCGTAAAAGAATAAGAGATTTTTTGAAGTTTTGAAAGCATTGAACGAGTCAATGTCAAATAAAAAGAACTCAATCATACTCGATTTCATAAATAAGATTGAAGGCTATTCATCCTCAAAAGAAGACTTTACACGACAGAACAATCAAGACATAGAATTCCTAGAACATTGACCAAATCAAATAACATTTCACCATAGGAAGCCTTATTCGATCGAATAATTTTCCTATTTTGCTAAGAAAAAGATAACCGTCGTTAGCTCCTCACAAGCTCTAAAAAAAATTAATAACCTTTTTTTCTAAACCACACAACCAACCTCGAGAGGGAAGTCTTTGTCTGAACTACGTTTTAACCTGATCCCAAAAGAGAAAAGAAAGATTTGGGGTACGTAGGCATCCTGAAAAGTTACTTCAAGCCCGATCACGCAAAAAAAAGTTTTCTCTTAAGAAAAGTGTCATCCAAAAGGAAAATCCCATATTAAAATGTTGAAAAGAAAAGAATGCCAAATTAGGGGTATTAGAAACAAGGATCAAAAAAATTGATAGAAAAGAAAAGAATGCCAAACTAAGGGTATTAGAAAAAAAGATAATCAAAAGAATTGACAGAAAAAAGAAAATATCATACTAGGGGCATTCTGGGAAGTCGAGCCTTATACATTTTCTTTCTAAATCATGTCCTAAGCCCACCTATTAAGTCCTCTTAAATGCTAATAGACTTGATTAAGGTGCAGGGAACCAAAAAATTGTCGAGTTGAATATTCAAGATCATCAGGAAAAAAGAGAAGCCTGCTAAATTGAAAATCCAAAAGGGCAACTTAGGCAAAAGTTGGGGTATAACCATAAATAAAAAAATGCTGCTAGGTTGAAATCCTGAAAAGGTGATCTAGGCAAAAATCAAAGTATTTTTAGAAAAAGAAATGCAAATTCCGCTAGGTTAAAGACATAAAAAGGCAACCTAGGTAAAAGTTAGGGCACAAAAAAAAAAAAAAAAAATCCCACTGAAAAGAAAAATTCAGAAGAAAGTTGTCGAGTTGATTATTCAAGATCATTAAGAAAGAAAAGAAACCCATTAAATTGAAAATCTAAAAAGGCAACTTAGGCAAAAGCTATGGCATAACCATAAAAAAGAAGGCCTACTAGGTTGAAAACCTTAAAAGGCGACTTAGGCAAAAATCAATGCATCCTAAAAAAAGCAAAACAAAACCCACTAGGTTGAAAATTTAAAAAGGCAATCTAGGCAAAAATTAAGGCACCAAAAATGGAAAAGAAAAATCCCACTAAGAAAAGAAATTCAGAAAGAAGTTTACTAAGAAGTATAGAAAATTATTCAAGTCACAGCATTCATTTTTCAGCCAAGAGTTCATATCTGACGAAGACAATGTTGAAGTTGACGAAACTCAGAAGTCATCTCAAATATGTTGGATCTTTAAGAGTACGTTTATTTGTCTAAGTGTTCGTCAAAGAAAAATTAGAACCATCAACCACTTTGAAGAGAAAGATATTTTACTTCAATAATTATCAAGATTTTAAGTCCAGCTCAATCATTTCTCAATTTTTTTTGAAAGAAACGATCAAATTTCTTATTGCACATATGATAATCTTAAGAGTCAAGAAAATTTAAAGGAATGTCAACTCTTATATCTGTCATGTATCAAAGTCTATAATTTTTCTTCTATATTTTTCAAGTGCAATCTATTCCATCAGTTTTATAGTCAAGTTCTAGTTAGAAATCAAACTCAAAACTAGAGGCATTTTGACAATTACTATGATTCTGAAATTTTCATTCTTAATCCCATGATAAAAAAATCTTTAGAAATCAACTTTGAAACGAAGGGTATTTTGAGAATAATTGTGATTTCAAAATTTTCATTCTTAATCCCATGACTAAAAAGAAAAATCTTATTCGAAATCTTAAAATTCTAACGAAGTCTAATGATAATTATGAATCCAAATGCATGATAAGCCAATAAAGGCCCGATCTTTCAAACTTTGAGTTCGATAATATCGAGTCTTTAACTAATTCAAGGCCGAAAAGCATGGATCAGATAAGTTCGAGTCTGAAAAATGAGACTCTGACATTTTTGAATCATAGAGTGAATAAGATTTTTAAGTTCTACAAACCTTAGTTCGAGAAGCATGGCTCTAATGAGTTCGAGTCCGAGAAATGAGACTCCAACTTGAATAGGATTTTTTAAGTTCCCACAAAATTTAGTCAGAAAAGTGTGACTCCAATAAGTTCGAGTCCAAGTGAAAGCGCCCTCGATCCGCAGGGTGCGCGGATCCGCTTTTGACCCTTGAGGTTTGGGAGTCGCCACCTAGTTATTACGGTCTAGGAACCAATTTGACCCTACAATGGATAAAAAGAACTAATCTACTATAGAAATCTGAATCCGGGGATCATGTTACGGGGTTGGAAGGTGTTAGGCACCAACCCCGCCCGGCCAATGCCGGTCTCTACTTATCCCAAATATAACTACATCGCTAATGATAAAACCTAGATTAAACAAATAATAAAAAAAAAAACCTTACCTTCGATCTGCAAAAGTACTATTCCCTCAGATCTGAAAAACAGTTCCTTGTACCGTACTTCTTGCTTCGTTTTGTCTCCGGATCTGATTTCTGATCTCCGAGGCAAGGTGTCTCCTTCTTGGATCTGGATGCTTTGAATTTGTGTGTGGATTTTTTGGGAGGTTTTTGGGTGTTTTTTAGGCTAAAATCGGAGTTGGGGGGGTTTGGGAAGGAGTTGGGGCTCCAAAATTAGGGTTTTGGAGGGGTTGTGGAGGTTTCTTTCACCTACTTTTTCTAGGGTTTTTTCTTTGATACGAAAATAGGGTGTGGAGGCTCCTATTTATAAAGTTTTTAGAAGCATTTAGGGTTTGATTAGGGTTTCTTTTAGGGTTTCAATTAGGGTTTTGACTTAGTCTTTAGGGTTTTAGGGTTTTGACTTTAGTCTTATGAGATTGACTTGATTAGTTTTAGATTAGGGTTTGGATTTAGGGTTTTGACCTTAGTCTTATGAGATTGACTTGATTAGTTTAGATTAGGATTTTGATTTAGGGTTTTGACCTTAGTCTTATGAGATTGACTTGATTAGTACCTTGACTTCAGTCTTGCTTGATTGACTTTAATTTTGACTTCAGTTTCACTTGATTGACTTTAATACCTTGACTTCAGTCTTGCTTGATTTACTTTTAATTTTTGGAGAAACCCCCTTCTATTATATCTTTAATTCTTTGGACCCCCAAATGGAGGGGTCCTTAAAGAAATATCCCACGAACCCTCAACAATTTTACCCGAAAGTCCGATTGGTCAATTTTTTAGGTTCAAATTTTTAAATTAATTTCATTAATGTTTTAATTTAATTATTTAATGTTTTACTTTAATTATTTAATATTTTATTTATTAATTTCGAATTTTTTAATTATGAAATTGTGAAATTACCATTTTGCCCTCGGAGAGGATTTTTTACATTTTAAGTCGTTTTTTCAATGTTTCAGGATGTTTTGGAATCAGTTTTTCGTAAGGAATTTAATGGGAATGTTGGTTTTTGTCATTTATGAAGTTTTTTGTATGAAATGATTGTGAACTTTATGAGGGGTATTTTCGTAATTTTGTCAAATTTTGTGAAAATTGGCGAAGTGGTTTACTTGGTTTCGATTTGTTGTTTAATGTGTTTGTGTGGGTTTTCCTAAGCATAATGCAAGCTCTAGGGTTGTTTTGATGTTAGGGGTAATTTGGTAATTTTAGTGATTTTTATCGTGAAGCTTCTTTTTGGTTTGCAAGATGATGATTTCTATGCTTCTGGGGTCGTATTTTCCTAGCGTAGCGTGGTTTCTAAGTTTTGTCAGTTCGAGATACCTCATCCGGATTTCTGAAACATATCTGGTAACAAAATAAAGCATTGGAATAGACATCCATCATTGGGAACCTTTGCGATCGGGTCGACGAGTTGATTAATCAGGCGAATGCAAAAATGGGGTGTCTACACCAAGAAACGAGACTTCAACTTGAATAGGATTTTTTTAGTTTCTACAAACCTTAGCACGAGAAGTGTGACTTCAATGAATTCGATTCCGAGAAATGAGACTCCAACTTGCATAGGATTTTTTAAGTTCTTACAATCCAAGCCCGAGAAGCATGGCTCCAATAATTAGAGTCTGAGAAACAAGACTCTAATATTTTGAATCATATAAAATGAGTTCAGATAGGATTTTAATAAGTTTCTGCAAACCCAAGCCCGAGAAGTGTGGCTTCAGTAAATTCAAGTCTGAGAAATGAGATTCCAACTGAAATGTCATTATCAAAATAAATACTTTTAGAACCACCACCATCTATGCCTTCTTGTAAGGGCCAATAACATGAATCTAGCTTCCCCATTCAAGGCACATCTCCTTTGTTGCCTAGTGATCCTTACCGGTGAGCCCAGGCCAGGTTCTGGACGGATTGTCGACAAGAAGGCATGATCTTTCTCTCCAATAAACTATGTTATTGCTTCTTCTATCTCTAGGAGAGCTTCTATTAACACACCAACGTTTTACTTATAACAAACCAAACTAAAGTTAAGTAAAGCTTCTTTTAACACACCAAGTGTTACTAAGAGCATTTTCAAGATGTATACTAATTCTTTATTTGTTATCATATAATGGTGCTCAAGCTTCTACTGGTACATCACACCAACTTTTACTAAGAACATCACAAGATGTATACTAATCCTAATTCCAATTTTTTTTCATTTAGAGGGGTGCTCTTAAGTAAAAGATGATGCAACAATAGAGATTCAGTCGATATCAAAATCAAATTAATTTGATTAAGATTGGTATGTTATAAGTAATATTTGGTGTGCCAATATAATATGTTTTTTAAGTAGTTTCCTTGAAAATTTGAGAATTGCAGATACATGGCTGTGGAAGGAAGATATGGATGACAAAAGGAGAAGAACAAGATGCTGCAAAGCTGATTTTACTCTTATGAGACTTGTGAGAATTTCAATATCGAGGTTGAATGCCCAAAGCTGATTGAATGGGCCAAGAGGTACATGGAGAAAGAGAGTGTTTCAAAATCACTTCCTCACTCTCACAAGATCTATGACTTTGTTTTGGAACTTAAGAAGATATATGGGATTGAGTAAAGCCTATACTACTTCTGAGAGAAAGAGAGAGAGAGAGAGAGAGATGGAAGTGGTTATGTTTTTAGGTATGTGTATTATTTCTCATGGGTTTGTTGCAATAAAAAGAGCCTTAATTAGTATTAAGAGGATCTGAGTCTAATAGGTGTAGACACCCCATTTTTGTATCCGCCTGACTTGGCGATCCGTCACCCGGTTGCTGTGGATTCCTAATAATGAGCACAAAGAACTCGAAAGTTTGTGAGAAGTCTCCTTCCAATTCCTTCTACCTTCTAATTTTATTCTATTCTTTCTCTTTGCTACGCGATATAGAATTACGCACGCTTAGGATCGCTACACCATACACTCAACTTAGTAAGCACGTACGCTTAGGCTCGCTACACATTAAGACAACTTAGAGACCTCGCTACGCTAGGAAAACATGATCTCGCGACTTAGAAATAATCACGTTGCGATTGAAAAAAACTTCACGCCAAAATTCACCCAAATCGATTAAATCAAAGAAATTTATGAAAAAATAAAAAAATGACCAAAATGCCCCTTAACATCCAAATTAGACTTAGAGATCTCGATCCTTAGGAAAAAGTAATAAAAATCGAAGCCTAGTTAAAAATCCAATCTAACTAAAAATAAAACTCAAATTAAAAATTAAATAATTCAAATTCAAACAATTAAAAATAAAACTCAAACTAAAAATCGAACAATTAAAATCAAACAATTAAAATTAAACAATTAAATAAGTAAAATTTAAATCAACATTTAAATTAAAACTCGATCAACCCATCAACATTTAAATTAAAATTCGATCAACCAATTAAAATCCAATCGATCAATCAAATTAAATTTAAAACTTAATCGACCAATCAATATTCAAATCAAAACATAATTAACCAATCAAATTAAAAAAAATCTTAATTTAATCAACCAATCAAGATCGAAAAGTGAAACACAATTAAACTATCAAATTAAAATCAAACCAAAATTAAAAATTATAACTTAATCCATCAACCAAAATTAAAAATCAAAATTCAATCAACGATTATCCGTAAATGTACCACGTGTTGCGAAGTATGGGATCATGATCCCTTTCCTTCTAAACTCAAAAAGAGAGATATTCTCTCTATTGATTCGGTCAAATAAAGAAGTAAATAAAATAAAAAAGAAAAGAAACAAATAAACAAAAACAGAAAATAAATAAATAAAACAAAGAAAGAGAAAGAATAGAAAATAGTAAGAAGATACTATAAAAGGGAGAGAGCTTTCTCTCTTAAGAGGAGGAGATTTTTTAGACATTTTTTGAACCGATCAAAGAGGGTTGACATTCTTAAAAAAGAGGAGAGGAATCTGACGTTTCTTGGGACAGCAACTAAGGAAAGAAAAAAGTAAGAAAAAAGAGAATAAGGAGAGAGACTCCACTTCATCTTCTCGATCCACCCTCTCTCAATCACCCATCTTATTCTCAGCCCCATTTTGACCCCAAACGTTCTCTAGCAGCCCCTATTATAGCCCTCATCCCTTTTTCACGTTCTACATTCAATAACCCTCCATTAATAGCCTTCATTACAGCACTCTCAGCCCCGTTTCTATCATCTGCAGAAACTCACACTCTTATCTCACTCATCTCTCCTTCAAGCCAACCGAGCACCCACCTTCTTGATCTTCTTCCAACGACTTCAAGATCCACTGCCCATCTTCTTTTATTGTCCCAACCACCAGCCATATCCATCTTTCGCCCTGTTTAATGTCTAACAACACCATCACAGAAGTTTTTTGACCCCTCTAACACCACCATTACAGCACCTTAACCTCACGTTCACCTTTGGTGTTGCTACACGTTAACCAACAACCAATCCCACGTTTCCTCTCTCTCTTTCCCTTCTACTCATTCTCAAGTATCTGCAACACCCCCCATCTCCTTCCTCTCTCCTTCATCTGATCTATCTCTTTCAGCCCTTATCTCTCTACGTTTTCTTCTCTAACCTTCCTGTCTCTCCCTGCCTGCAACTACCTTCCCCATCCTTCATTCACGACCTCCCTTACTTGAACTATTAGCAATCCAAAACCCATCCCAATCATCGCTCCTTATCCCTGCAACATAGCCTCCATTGGCAGCCCCGAGTTAGTCCACAACCAGCCCCAATCATCGTTCCTTATCCCTGCTACATAGCCTCCATCAGCAACCTCATCAGCCACGCCATTGACCTTCTCAGCCTTTTCTCTCATTGTCGAAAAATGGAGCAGCACAACGCTAACAACAACCCTACCTTCATAACCGCTAGATCCTCGTCTTTTTGAGCATCTTCTTCTTCGTCTCTATAGTGTGCACGACTCAGCAGCCACGTTGCCATTATCTCCCTAATGCAATCTAGTCTTTCTCACATACTTTGGCAGCGAGCAGTCCAGTAATTATGAAGGGATTCCGAGTAATCAGATTCTTGCACGTGGTAAGTGTATTTAATTGTTTATTTTATTTATTTATTTTTTCGTTCTTTTCTTATTCGCCTTTGATCGTTATTTCATGTGTGGACTTTCTTCATGAGTGTTACTTTGAACATTTGCGTGAACCAACTCACTGATATGTGCGCGGTAGAAGCTTAAAATTGATTTTTTTTATATATGCACGTAAGTCCACTCACTGAGTTTTTGTGCACAAAGGGATTTAAAATTGATTTTTTTTATATGCACGTGAATCGACTCACTGTTTTTTTGTGCACATAGGGATTCAAAATTGATTTCTTTTTAATATTGGTGTGAGTCAACTCACTGAGTTTTGTGCATATAGGAGGTTTTAAAATCAGATTTTTTATTCATTTGCCACGTGGGTCAATTCACTGATTTGTGTGTGCAAAGGAACTCCAAAATCGTTCTTTTAATAAAATTGGAACTGAGTCGACTCACTGATCTTTTATGTACATGGAAATTTAAAAATCAATTTTTTAAAATAAGCATGAGTCAACTCACTGATTTCTATGTATATGGGAATCAATTCATCGAGCAATTTATTAACGTTTGCCACGTGTCCTTTTTTTAAAGGAAAATTTACATATATGTGTGAGCGGTTGATTCACTAATTTGCCCCATGTCCCTAATATTTTGGTTGTTGAAGCGCCGACTTGTTGTTCCACAATGTGTTCGTAATTTGAAAATTTGCATGTTTACAATACCCATTTTTTGTAAGATTCACTTTTGGGAACATTCTAATTTCGAATATTTTGTCATTTTCCAATTTGGGAAACCCAATAATGATAATTCTCTAATTTGGAAAATCTTTTTGCAAATTTCTAATTTGGGACTCTCATATTTGAGAATTTCTATTTCGAGAAGATTATGTTTCAAAATTTCCAATTTAGAAACTTCTCATATTTTTTATAAACTCTCAATTTAGGAAATTTCTAATTTTTAATTTAGAAATTTCATGAATTCCCAAATTAGAAGTTTCATATTCCCAATTTTTCATTTTAGAAAGTTTTCACAAATTCCTATTTTAGTCAATTTGGAAAATCTTCACATATTTGGATGTGTAATTGAAATGTTGCCACGTGGACTTTGGAGCATAAGGAAATTAAGATTTTTTCAAGTATTTTTATTATTGTGCGTAATTCGAGAAATCATGTGAGATTTGGGACAATAGTGGCCTTGGGATTCGTTTAGCACATTTGATATAATTTAATGGTGATAGTGATGATGATTGGACCATAATCTTGACTTTAGTCTCTACCCGTTGACCGTAAGTTAGTTTTGGATCATAGTAGAGACCAATCATCTCGATCGGACGGGCTCGGTGCCTAACACCTTCTGAAACCCGTAATCTGACCCCTTACCCATTTCTCTGATCTGTGGACCGACCCGATCCATTTCAGAGTCATTTATGGTTCCTAGACCTAAACTAGGTGGCGACTCTTTATTTTTTAAAAATCTCCCATTTACCAATCGGACCCCTTATCCTCAATTTGGTGGAAAACGGGTCGAGGCGATTTCAGTGACGACTCCACTAGGGAATTTAAGGTCAAACTTGACCCAATCCAAGACTATCCTTAGGTTGACATTTTGCTCGAGTCAACCCAGTTGACTCAATGAGACTCTTAGATTAGGTTAGATTCTGTTCTTTTTTTTTCATTGGATTGTAATTGGATGTAATCAATTATTGTATTCATTGTGATTGATTTGATGATGGGATGAATGTGGTTTGTATGATCGGATATTCGCGAAAATGCCCCGGGCGCACTTTGTCCCTTTGCACACACTCACAACCATGCATATTCATGTTTGCATCATGACATGTCCTTATAAACCCCGTAGCCGGATCCAAGCTAACCCTGTCTTTCGGGACACGAGGGATGACAGTGAACGCTACAACTTCAGTACAGTACCTTCGGATATATCAAACTGGAGCACCACGTACTGCTTGACCAAGTGAAATTGGGATAGTATATCGGTGTTCCGGGCTGAAGTAACCTAAGCTTTGTCCTAACCTAGCCTCAATCATATAGTGAGCTTAGAACCTTGAACTTAAGTGCGGTCCTATTAGGCCACGACTCGAATCGACCATGAGTGCTCTCGGGTTGCTCCATTTAATCTAACCAAAAGGTAAGTGGGCGGACTGATCCACACCGTTCAAATTAAACCCACAATATCGATCCGACCCAATTGGTAAAATGCACCAATCAATTAAACCAGTTGCCCCAATTGGCAAATGGATCTAATCGAACAACATCAAGCTGGTTGGACCAATTGGTTTTTAGGTTTAAAGATTCAACCTAACTCATACCGAAGAGATGCAATTAGGAGGTCAAACTAACTATTCTGACCTAAGGTTCAACCCCAACCAGGGGTAGACCCGTAATTAACTTCTTTCATCCTTGTGATCTTTATAGACTTATAATGCATTTGGACTTAATGCTTACAACCGGACTTGGGCTAATTCATGTCAAATTCCTTTTTATCTTGTGGTTAAGAATCGAACCTTCCGAGTTAATAGTTGATCCTGATTTACTTCTAATTAGGTAACAATTGGTCCTAGGCGTTTTAAACCAACTGTGCCACTTTGGGTCCGTGAAAAGAGTCGTCTCGCCAGAGTACCTTTGCCAAGTCCAAGTAGTCAACACTCTCCACGAGAAGAAACAAGTACAATGGATGAAGCAACACTCCGTTAGATTTTGGACTCTTTTCAAGCGCAGATTATCACTTCTGTCCAAACACAAATTGAGGCCCTGAAGGCTGAAAAAAAAAGATAAAGTTATAAAATCTCAGGCCGTGTTTGACCTGGTTGAAGATTTTGAAAAAGATCAAGTGCCCATTGACCCTGTATTAGCTCATCGAATAACTCAGGTAGAAACTACATTGAAGAATATCAAGGACCCTGACGATCTCTCCTTTGAATTAGGGGCAATGACATTATTTCCTACAGTCCGTCTGCTAGAAAAGTTCACAATGCCAGATATGGATAAATTTGATGGGACTGGATGCCCTAGGACTCACTTGAAAATATATGTTGACATCATACAGTCTCAGGGTCTGAGTGAAGAACAGATGACCCAACTTTTTCAGAGAACCCTTACAGGTCCTGCCTTACGCTGGTTAATGTCACTGAACTCGTCTCGGGTAAGAACATGGCACGAATTGATGAAAGAGTTCATTGGTCGATATTCTTTTAACACGGACATTGAACTCACAAGAAGAGATCTATAAATGACTAAGCAAAAGTCTGGGGAAACCTTCACAGAATTCATTGCTCGATGGAGAGCTAATGCCGCTCAGTTATGGGACTGACCTCAAGAAAAAGAGCAAGTTAAGATCATTCTCAGGAATCTTACTCCCAATTACGCCAAGTACTTGATGCCTCAATACTTGCCTACCTTTCAATCTCTTCTTGAAGCTAGAAACCAAGTTGAGGATGCCTACTCTTCGGGACTCTTTGGCAACTCGTCTGAGTCAAAACCCAAACATTTCAAACCTAGTACAAATTCCTTACAAGTGGCCCACACCTATTTTGCCCTATCTCCTCAAGCCACTCAATCCTCACAAGTCAAGCCTAGGAGACAATTTTCCAATCTCGGGATGTCTATTAGTGTTGCCTATCAAAAACTAATGAAAAGGGGACTGTTGACACCGTTACAACCTAAGCCGTTGCTTAACCCTCTCCCTCCAAACTTGGACAATGGGCAATTCTGTGAATTCTATCAAATGCTCGGCCATGTTCTTGATAGGTGCATGACCCTCCACCATGTTATCCAAGACCTTATCGAACAAGAAAAAGTTATCATACCTGCTCCTACCGCGCCTAATGTCAAAACTAACCTTTTGCCTACCTTTCAAAATCAACCCCCTCCTGCTCTGAACCTAATATCCATATCCAAACCTAAATCAGTTGACCCGGTTTCCTTCATTCACTTGATTGGTCTTGATAATACATCTTCATCATGCCAGAATGATCTCATCCGCCCTGAGATAGTGACAGAATTGAAAAGCAAAGAGAGTATTGAAGTAGTGGGTTATCCAACATCAAACAAGCTTGAATCAGAACACAAGGGTATGAAAAAAGTGGACAAGCTTGAATCATCCCTCATGAAGTTATCCGAAGTGGCATAGTCCCTAGTGTTGTGTCCTTCTATTTAGGATCATATCCCCTTTTTGAGTTTTCTTTTTAAGTGTCAGTTGCGTCAATCTTTAAATTTAGTTGGTCAATTCCATTATGTTAGGATTTATAGTTTTTTAACCTTTAGTTAAGTTTGCCAGTCTATGTCTTTTTATTTCAATAAAGTAAAGAAGCTTTTGATTATCATGCGTGCAATAATAATGTGAACATAAAATCTAACATGAAGAATGACTCAGAGCTCACTAATTGAGCTTGATAAATATTGGAATATGAGAGTACACTCAAAAAGTGCAAACTGGTACTACATTATCCTCAAAAGAACATGAGAAAATGATGAACTCATTAATTTCTATAGTATTCTCACATGGCCTTATGAGGATATGTTAAATGCGAACACCATTTTACCTTTCATCAGAACGGATTGCACCAAAATGGACCAGGACTTACAGTCGAGAGTGAACTTCAAAGTCAAAGATCATCAAGAATGATGTAGTTGAAATCATCGATAAAGGTGCCAAGATTTGCAAGAAAGGATCCATCATAAGGGATAAAAGATTTTCTCGGAGTCCTAGAAAAACTGAACAGTCGAATGCGGAAAACTCAGTCATATTCAATTTTACAAAAGAATATTGAAGGCGGTTCATTCTCAAAAGAAGATCTCGTTCAACAAAGCAATCAAGATACTAGGTTCCTAGAATCTTGACCAGATCAAGTAACTTTCACTAAAGGAGGCCTTCTTTGGCCGAACTATTTGCTTATCTTACCAAGAAAAATGTAACCTTCTTTAGTCCCTTGCAGCCTTAAAAAAAAAAAATTCAATAGCCTTTTTCTTTCTAAACCATACCAAATAACCTTGGGAGGGAAATCTTGCATGAACTACGTTTTGACCTGATCCCAAGAGAGAAAAGAAAGATTTGGGGTACGAAGGCAACCTGAGAAGTTACTTTAGGCCCGGTCACAACACAAAAATAAAATATACATTCTCTTAAGGAGAGTGTCATCGAAAGGGAAAACCCTCTATTGAAATGTGCAAAAGAAAATAATACCAAACAAGGGGCATTAGAAGAAGATAATTAAAAGAATTGAAGGAAAAGAAAATAAACCCAAACTAAGGGCATTGGAAAAAAAAAGAATAAAAAAAAATGATGACAAAAAATGCCTAACTAGGGGCATTGAAAAGAGAGAGACTCAAAAGAGTTGTCAAAAAGGGAGAATATCATATTAGGGGCAGTTTGGGAAGTTGAGCCTTATACCTTTTCTTTCTAAATCATGTCCTAAGCCCACCTACTAAGTCCTTCTGAATGTTAATTAATTTGGTTAAGGTCCAGAGAACCAAAGATTGTCAAGTTGAGTATCCGAGATCATCAAAAAGAAAGAAGCCTGCTAAGTTGAAAATCCGAAAGGGCGACTTAGGCAAAAGTTAGGGCATAACAAAAAAAAAAGCAAGCCTGCTAGGTTGAAAACCTGAAAAGACAACCTAGGCAAAAATCAAGGCATCTTCAGAAAAAGAAAAACAAAGCCCGCTAGATTGAAAACTTGAAGAGGCGATCTAGGCAAAAATTGGGACATCATTAAATTGAAGGAAAGATCCGACCGAAAAAGAAAATTCAGAAGAAAAGCTTATACAGAAGCTGGAAAATGTAGAAAATCGTTCAAGTCAGAACATTCATTTTTCAGTTGAGAGGTCACATTTGACAAGGACAATGTTGAAGTTGAAGAAACTCAGAAGTCTTTCTTTTGAACATTGCAAGATCTTTAGTAGTGTCTGCTAATGGGAAATGTAGAATCATTGACCATTTTAAAGAGGAAGATCTTATATTCCGATATTTATCAAAGTCCAACTCAAGCATTTTTCAAAAAGAAATTCGAAAGAAAGTGATCAATCGCTTATTACACATATGATAATCTTAAGAGTCTTGAACATTTAAAGGAATGTCAGTCTTTCTGTCTGTCAAAGTCCGTAGCTTTTCATCTACTTTCCAAGTGCAATCCATTCTATCAGTTTCATAGTCAAGTTTCAGATATAAGCAAATCTTGAAACTAGTGGCATTTTTTATAATAATTTTGATTTTGAAATTTGCATTTTTGATCCCATGATCAAAAGGAAAAATCTTATTCAAAAGCTTAAAAGTCCGGTGAAGCCCAATCATAATTATGAATCCAGATGCATGATAAGCCAATAAAGGCCCAATCTCTCAATCTTTGAACTCGATAATACTGAGTCTTTAATTAATCCAAGCCCAAGAAGCGTGGCTCCAGCAAGCTTGAATCCGAGCAACGAGACTCCAACCTTTTTTGAATCTTAAAATGAATTAATAGGATTGTTTAAGTTCCTGCAAACCTTAGCCCAAGAAACGTGGCTCCAGCAAGTTTGAGTCCGATAAGCGAGACTCCAACTGTGACAGGATTGTTTAAGTTCCTGTAAACCTTAGCTAGAGTCCGAGAAATGAGACTCCAGCTTTGTTTGAATCATAAAATGAATTAATAGGATTGCTTAAGTTCTTACAAATCTTAGCCCGAGAAACGTGGCTCCAGCAAGTTCGAGTCCGATAAGCGAGACTCCAATTGTAACAGGATTGTTTAAGTTACTGTAAACCTTAGCTAGAGTTCGAGAAATGAAACTCCAGCTTTGTTTGAATCATAAAATGAATTAACGGGATTGTTTAAGTTCCTATAAACCTCAGTTCGAGTCCAAGAAACGAGACTCCAACCTTTTGAAATAGGATTTTTTAAATTCCTACAAACCTCAACCTGAGAAATGTGGCTCCAATAAGCTTGAGTCCGATGAGCAAAACTCAAATTTTTTGTCGAAGTCTGAAAATTTTTTGATAAGATTTAATGAAGTTCCTAGATCACCTAATTCTGATAATGTTATGATTTTAATTATCTCGTTATTCAGATTTGCCATAATTTAATATCATACGAGTGTTTTCATAGCATATGTGCATTTCAATCTGAATCATCATCGTCAATGAGAGAAGATCTCTAGGACCTAACATTTGTTGTTATCGATAGGGGTTTAATCTCAATGATTCGATAGACTATTCCGTGAGCATCACACCATTGCACAGACGTGCACTTTTACATAAGTCAAGGAGAATTTTTCAAAATTCGAGGATTTGACATTTTTAGTCCAGGGAGAACTTACCTTCAAGGATCTGGATGCCCGGATGAACCACCAAATCAAGCTGCAAAAATTAAATGTCATTGACTTTGGCATTCGGATGTCACATTATTGTAGACATCCCATTTTTGCACTCGCCTGATTAATCAACTCCTCCATCCGATCGCAACGGTTCCCAATGATGGATGTCTATTCCAATGCTTTATTTTATTACCAGATATGTTTCAGAAATCCGGATGAGGTATCTCGAACTGACAAAACTTTAGAAATCACGCTACGCTAGGAAAATACGACCCTAGAAACATAGAAATCATTATCTTGCAAATCAAAAAGAAGCTTCACGATAAAAATCACTAAAAATGATCAAATTATCAAAATACCCCTAATATCAAAACAACCCTAGAACTTACGTTACACTTAGGAAAACCCATTCAAAACACATAAAATAACAAATCGAAATCAAATAAACCACTTCGCCAATTTTCACAAAATTCAATAAAATTACGAAAATACCCCTCATAAAATTCACAACCATTTCACACAAATTTTTTTCATTAATGATGAAAACCAACATTCCCATTGAATTTCTTACGAAAAACTGATTCTAAAACATTCTGAAACATTGAGAAACGATTTAAAGCGTAAAAAATCCTCTTCGAGGGCAAAACGGTAATTTTACAACTTTAATAATTAAAATTTTCGAAATTAATAAACGAATCATTAAATAATGTAAAGTGAAACATTAAAGTCAATCAAGTAAGACTAAAGTCAATCTTAAAGTCAATCAAGTAAGACTAAAGTCAAGATATTAAAAGCCAACCAAGAAAGACTAAAGTCAAAGTATTAAAGTCAATCTCATAAGACTAAAATCAAAACCCTAAATCAAAACCCTAATCTAAACTAATCAAGTCAATCCCATAAGACTAAAGTCAAAATCCTAAATCAAAACCCTAATCTAAACTAATCAAGTCAATCTCATAAGACTAAAGTCAAAACCCTAATTAAAACCTTAAAGACTAAGTCAATCTTATAAGATCAAAGTCAAAATCCTAATTAAAACTCTAAAAGAAACCCTAATCAAACCCTAATGCTTCTAAAAGACTTTATAAATAGGAGCCTCCACACCCTATTTTCATATCAAAGAAAAAACCCTAGAAAAAGTAGGTAAAGAAGCCTCCACAACCTCTCAGAAATCCTAATTTTGGAGCCCTAACTCCTTACCCATCATCCCTACTTCGATTTTAGCCTAAAAAATACCCAGAAACCTTTAAAAAATACCTCAAAATCCATAACAAATTCGAAGCACCCAGATCTAAGAAGGAAATACCTTGTCTCGGAGATCAGAAATCAGATCCGGAGATAGAACGAAGTAAGGAGTACGGTACAAGGAGTAGTTTCACCAGATCTGAGGGAATAGAACCTTTGCAGATCGAAGGTAAGATTTTTTGTTATTTTTCTATCTAGGTTTTTTCATTAGCAATGTAGTCTTATTTGGGATAAGTAGAGACCGGCATTGGTCGGGCGGGATTAGTGCCTAACATTTTTCAATCCCGTAATGTGATTCCCAGATTCAGTTTTTCTATAGTAGATTGGTTCTTTTATCCGTTTAGAGTCAGTATTCGGCTCCTAGACCGTATTAACTAGTTGGTGACTCCCAAACCTCAAGGGTCAAAAGCGGATCCGCGCACCCCGCGGATCGAGGGCGCTTTCAGTGGCAACTCCACTGGGGACTATTGAGGATCAAACTTGAAAAACCCCTAGTATGGGAGCATTGCCAAGATGACCTAGTTTTTTTTATTATTTAGTTCGATTTATTTTATTTATTTTTTCTGTTTATTTATTTTTGTGACTTGATTGTAAATGATTTTGGGTATTGCATTTTTTTTTCCAATTAAGGATCACTTTTTGATGACCCCTAAATAATGAAATATTAGAATTGACATATGAAAATGATGGAATGATGAAGGTTGGGATAGTAATGTTAAAACGTTTTTATAAAACATTTTAGTCAGAATTAAGTCTAGAAACCTTTAATAAAATGTAGATCTCATCGAGTAGATTAATTTAAAACCTGAGTTCACTCAATTTCGTTATCGGAAGCCTTAGATATCATCGATGCAAGTTCAATCTGTAAATTTGGAATTGTTGCTGAATGAAGGTTGGGACAGCAATGTTAAAACGTTTTTACAGAATATTCTAGTGAGAATTAAGTCTGGGAACCTTTTAATAAAACGTAGATCTCATTGAGTAGATTAATTTAGAACCTGAGTTCACTCAATTTCATTATCGGAAGCCTTAATATCATCGATGCAAGTTCAATCTGTAAATCTGAAATTGTTACTGAATGAAGATTGGGACAGCAATGTTAAAACGTTTTTACAGAACATTCTAGTGAGAATTAAGTCTAGGCCCCTTTAATAAAATGTAGATCTCATCGAGTAGATTAATTTAGAACCTGAGTTCACTCGATTTCGTTATCGGGAGCCATAGATATCATCGATGCAAGTTCGGATTGTATTTTCCTAATTCACAGAAAATCCGAATTTATCTAATGTTAGCACAATTAATGTTCCTGATAGTGAGCTCATCTCAACCATTGTCATTCTATCATCAATGTAACATCTATTGGAATCTTGATTTATTTTGGATCACCCAAAAGTGATCATTAATTGGACTTTAAAAATTATAAAAATTATGCCTATTGCAATGTTTGTTTGATCAATTATTATATGCCATGCTCATTAATTGATTTGCCATGATCTTGATAGATATTTTTTGATGCGCATGCTTTGATCTTAATCTTGATGTGATGAATTATGTGGGTAATATTCATATGATATTCATGTTGTGATGGTTTGATTAGGCCTATAGACCCATTCATTTGAAAAGGCCCCGGGCACACCCCACCCTGCGTTGCACACACCACATGCACGTTTACTGTTTTGCACACTTACATGTCCTATATAGCCAACGTGGCACTAGTGCATGGCCCGGTCTATTCGGAGATGCGACGTCATTCATGAAAACCACAACTCTAGTCACGTACCTTAGGGTATATCAAACTGGGGCATCAATACCGTCTGATCAGGTGATTCTGAGAGGTATATTGATGCACCCAGGCTGGAGCGACCTGAGCCTTTGACCTATTGTGAGCCACACAGTCACATGTCCCGATTGCCAACGTAGTACTAGTAGGTGGTCGGTCCCCTCGTGGGATGCCAAACGATTTATGAAAGCTACAACTCTTGACTCGTACCCATAGGTATGTAAAAGATAATCTAAGTATAATAATTGCACTTCTTGATCAAAATCAGTGCCTAAGCGAGATCTTGCCCCGTTGTACCCTACTATACGAGGGGGATAGACTATGTTTATTCTAGACGAGAGGTATTTAAGTGGGCCCTTGCTCAACATTGTGCGCCACCTCTCAACTGGGGATCAAACTGACTGTTTTTGACTTCAGAGAAGTGAGTTGATGTTTTAGATTATCACCTATACGGTATATCAAACTAAGTCACCACGTATCGAGAGGTATATAGGTGTATTTGGGCAAGGGTGGCCAGATAAAAATGCATTGCATATAGTAAGCTTAGAGTCTAGAAACGTCCCCTGTAAACCACGACTGAAACTTAACGTGGGTGTTTCCGGGTTGCTCTATTTAATCCAATCAAAAGGTAAGTGGGTGAACTGGTCCACACCGCTCCAATCAAACCCGCAATATCGGTCCAACCCAATAAACTTAATTAATGGGACATACTGGTCAATATCAAGTTAAACCAATTAGCGGATCTTATGGATCAATAGATGAACCGGTCGAACTAATTGGCTTAAAAATATTAGATGAAGTGATGCAAGTGGAATATTCTGATCCATTGGGTCGAACCGGCCCAAACTCAAATGGGTACATAGTCCCAGTCACCTTGCATCGGCCAGTTTAATTCAATGAACTAAATATTTCATACTTAACAAGATCAGTAAATCATTTTCATGTAATATTTTTTTATGGGAATATTTTATTGGTTAGAGATTTTGAATCTAGGGGTTAACTTAACCCATGCTATCAAGAGAAGCTTTATTTGTTAAATGTCTACTCTAGGGTTTGTAACTAGTAATCCACCTTTGATGGGGTTTTCAGGGTTATCATTGCACTCAAACTCAAGCATCCACCTCCTAGTTGGAGTCGTAAGTCCAGTCGGTTAGAACGAACGTTGGTACCAAGTCAACAGGAACAAATGACTTTAGAATTAGAGCTCACAAAGATCCGTAAGATTTTGACAGCCTTTGCCAATGATATCAACAGTATAAAGGGTAAAGTGGAAGTCTTGGAACAGATTTCAGAATCAACTGGCAATCTCCTTGACGATCCGAAAGGAAAAAGGGTAGAAGAAAATACAGCGAGACGTGCCCATGAAGTCTTCGAACTCGATGGAGATGAAGAGTATGTTGATGAGAATCCAGTGTTAGCCAACAGAATGTCTCAACTGGAGTCAGCTATGAAGAGTATAAAGGGTATCGATGAAATTGCAGCGGGCATTGAAGCCCTGAACCGTATCCCTAGAATTCATCTGCCAGAAAAGTTTGTAATGCCTGAAATGGACAAGTTTAGTGGGGTAGGTTGTGCAAAAACGCATCTTAAGGTATATGTTACTAACATGCGCACTATAAGGCTCAGCGATGAACAGATGACATTGTTATTTCAGCGAACTCTATCCGGGTCAACTCTACGATGATTGATGTCTCAAGACCCAACTATGGTAGGTACATGGGAAAATATGTCAAAGGCTTTCTGGCATCAGTACAAATACAGTATCGAAATTGAAACTTCGAGAAGGGACTTGGAGTCAACTAAATAGAAGAATGGGAAAACATTTACTGACTTCATCGTTCGTTGGAGGGCCAAGGCTGCACAAGTGTGGGATACACCTTTAGAGAAAGAACAAGTGGCTATTATCTTAAAAAATCTCGCATAAGGGTATGCCCGACATCTAGTCTCCCAATACCTTCCTACATTCGAGTCTCTATTGCAAGCTGGTAGCCAATTGGAAGATCCTTTCGCTTCCGGAATCCTTTCCAATCCTTCTGACAACAAGTTCAAAAAACCTTTCGCCAGTTCCAAGTCTAGTACTGATCACGCCTATGTAGCCAATACGTCTACTACACCTGTCTAATCTACTATCCTGCCTAGTAACCAAGTTAACCCTAATCAACCTCGACCGCGTAGGAAATTCACCAATCTTGGTATGCCTTTGAGCATTGTCTTTCAAAAACTATTAAGTAAAGGGCTCATTGCACCTCTCCAACCCCGACCTTTACCAAATTCACTCCCCACTTCTCACAATCCCAAACTATTTTGTGAGTTTCACCAAAATCCCGATCATCTTCCTGATCGTTGCGTCACTCTTCGTCATACAGTTCAAGACCTCATTGATGCCAAAAAAGTTACTGTCCCTGCCCCTGAGCAGCCAAATGTTACTACCAACCCTCTACCCATTTACCAACCTCCTCAGACTTTGAACATGGTATCCAATACTCAAATCTCATTTGACCCAACCCTTCTCTTCCGATCGGTCAATTATAAATCTCATAGCCCCCCTCTTACCAGAGTGACGGTCCCTAATGAGGTTTTCACCACCAAATGCAGTCTTGGCCAAGAGAGAAGAAGTAAGTCTGAAGAATGCAAAGAAACTGAAGAAGAAGACTCAGTCCAACCGCTTGGAAATAGTTTCTCGAGTTCTCAGTCTGTAATCAAGCCCGTTGGGGGTAATTATCTTTAGTTGTTTATGAGTCTTGAGTCCAGTTCTTTTTATCTATTCAGTAATCAAGTCTGTCTTTTTATTTCTTATGTTGTTCTAGTCAAGTTAGTTTGTCGAGTCTGCAACGGTGTCAGTCGTCCTATCTAAATTTAATTGAATAAAGAAAATTTTTGAATACCTTGAGCGCATTAACGAATTAACTACTAATCTGACTTCAAGGATAGATTTCTTTCTTAAACAAGAAGATAAGGTTTAGGCTCAACTTTTAATTAACCTCGGAACATAAAATAATTCCTAAAGAGATTCAAGTAGAAACCATCCTATCCCTAGAGGAACACGAATGGATAATGAATTTACTTAGAAATCTCAAAAGGCTTGTTCACGTGGTCTGATGAGGATATGTTAGGTGCAAGCTTGGGTGTTGTTCGACATGGAATAAATACTTGCTCGATGAATTGAAAACACCAACGAGATCAAAGAAGATGTTACAAAACGTTTCAATGTTGTCCTCATTGCAGCTATCATAAGTCAATACAGGGTACCTTTGGGATTGACATTTGATAACGGGTCACACTTCAAAGTCAAGGATTACTTTGTGTTCAAAGTTCAAGATCCGACATCATCTCCCTACCGTCCTCAGATTAATGGAGTGGTTGAAGCAAATAGCTAATAAGAGTCTCAAAGTAATCATCGTGAAAATGTGTCGATGGCACCGGGAATGGTCAGAGAAGCTGTCATTCACACTGGGGGTATATTATACTTCAATACAGTCTTCCACTAGAGTCATTCCCTATTCTCTAGTGTATGATATGGAAGTAGTCTCACCAGTTGAAATGGAGATCCCGTATATCAAAGACTTGATGGAAAGTCAATTGTTAGAAACAAACTGAGTCCTAACTCAGTACAAAGAACTGAACCTGATTGAAGAAAATAACCTAAAAGCTTTATACCACGTGCAGGCTTATCAAAGAAGAGTCGCCCGTGCGTTTGACAAAAAGATCAAAGCCCGTCACTTACAAGTCGGAGATTTGGTACTCAAAGAGAATCAGGCACTTATTTTTTACCCCAGAGGGAAGTTCAAACCTAACTGGGGAGATCTGTTCATCATAAAAAAATATTACCTGGAAAAGCTGTTAGACATCAAGATCATGATGAAATCGAACTATCAGAGTCAACCAACTTTGATCAGATCAAGCGGAACTACATTTTTTTTTTTTGATAAATAGCATTATATTCATGAAAAAAAACATAACAGAACTAGGCCAGTCGAGATGACTAACCTAGCAGGACCTTACATCAGATACTATCCACTAGAAATACACAATATCCCATCCCAATTATAGATAAAATTCTCGAAGAAGATCCCCCTAAATTCTTTGAAAACTTTCGACCAATAAAACAAAAGGCCCAAGATGGAAATAATCGTTTCTGTGCCATCTTTTTGCTTTCCCTTAAAAATACAGTCATTTCTCTCCCGCCACAACCCCCAACATATTGCGAATGGTGTAACACTCCATAGCAACCTCTTCAAGCCACCAAACGAAGAACCACTTGACAACCAACATGTGAAGAGGTCCTTTATTGTTTTGGGCAAGCATGCTAACAATCCAAACAACTTAAAGAAATGTACCCAAATTCCATACGTGAAATTGCAATGAAGGAGAAGGTGATCCGAAGATTCTCCATTGTCCATACATAGGACACAACAGCTTGCCCCATACCACCCACGCCACATCAAAAAATCCGTCGTTTGGATCCTTCCTAATGAAGCTGTCCATGTGAAAAACGCGACCTTACTTGGCACCTTTGGGCCCCAAATTGACGCGTAAGGGAAGGAATTATCACCATCATAACACAAGGAATGGTAAAAAGACCGTACCGAGAACCTACCATCCTTGCTTGCCATCCACACTCTCTCATCCTCCCTTCCCCTACGGAGCTCAATGCTCGAAGCTACATCGATTACTCTTCCAATTTCTACCAAATCCAAACCATCAAGACCCCTTCTAAAACCAAAGTCCCAAGCCCACTCGCCGTCTACTAATCTTCGGAAAGATGCGATAGGGAAGCCTTTTTTTTCAGAAATAGAATACAAAGAAGGAAACACCTCCATAAGGGGCTGATTACTGCACCAAATATCCTCCCAAAATCTTACTTTGTTCCCTTGACCTACTATAAATTTAAGTCTGGACTTGAACAGAGAAATGGTCTTCATGATGCCTTTCCACATCCCACAACCGTGAGGGTGTCTAGTTGGACCACTCTCCCAGCCCGTTCGCCTAGCACCGTATTTTCCTTCAATGACTTGTCTCCACAAACTGTAGCTATCAGACCCAAACTTCCATAACCACTTCCCCTTCAAAGCCAGATTCATTATCCCGAGTCTTCTAATCCCAAGGCCACCTTTTTTCTTGTTCGAGCAAACCTGTTTCCAATTAACTAAATGATGCTTCCTGCCCCCGTCCCTGTCATGCCATAAAAAGTTACGAAACAACTTATCTAACCTTAGCTCTACACTGCGGGGCAAAGATAATACAGATAGAAAATAAACTGGAATACTAGATAGGACGCTTTTGATCAAAGTCAATTTGCCTCCCTTGGAAAGGTAATTTGCTTGCCAAATCGCAAGTTTTCTTTGGATTCTCTCTACTATCGGCTCCCAAATCGACACCATCCTATATGGGGCCCCGAGCGGAATCCCCAAATAAGAGGAGGGCAAGCTACCCACTTGCCATCCCAACGAGGCCGCAAGTAAGGAAACACACCTGACCATGCCGACCGGAAGTACCTTGCTTTTTCTCATATTAACTGGGATGCTTGACACTGCTTCAAAGCAACATAACAGTCCACCTAATCTTCTTGTTTGCTCCATGGAATCCTCTAAGAAGACTAGTGTATCATCTGCAAATTGAAGATGAGAAACAGTAACATTGCCTGCTCCTACTGAAAATCCCGTAAAAAGGCCATTCGTCACCCCTCTCTCCATCATCTTCCCGAGAGCTTCTATCACAATGATAAACAAAAAGGGGGATAGAGGATCCCCTTGCCTGAGACCTCTAGTGCTCTTAAATAAACCACGGGGCGTCCCATTCACCAAAATCGAGAAGGATGGAGAAGACACACACATCATAATCCAAGAAATCCATCTTCTACTAAAACCCATTTTTCCCAACATGTATTCCAAAAATTGCCAGTTGACGTGGTCATAAGCTTTCTCAAGATCTACTTTACAAACCACCCCCGCTTTACCAGACTTCAATCTAGAATCAACACATTCGTTTGCTATTAAGACCCATCCAGAATCTGTCTCCCCTTAATGCATGCACACTTGATTATGACTTATCAGTCCTTGAATGACGCCTTTCAATCTTTTTGCAAGGAGACTCGTGATGATTTTGTAACTAGTGTTCACCAAACTGATGGGCCTCAGATCCTTGATATCTTCTGTCCCTACCACTTTAGGGATTAAAGTGATGAAAGTACAGTTTGAACCGGGATCAATCACTCCGTCTCTGTAAAACTCTTCTATGACCGCAATGAAGTCTCTCTTGATGGTCTCCCAACATGTTTTGTAGAATTCTACAGGAAATCCCTCTGGCCCGGGTGCTTTATCGCTCTTCATGCTTGAGATGACCCCCCAAATCTCCTCTTCTTCAATCGGTCTTTCCAACCAATCACGTTGCACCTCAGTGACTCTATCAAACTGTAATAAATCTGGTTTTGGTCTGATATAGTTTTCGTCAGAGTATAGCTTCGAGTAAAAGTCTACAATTCCTCTAGCAACCTCCTCCTCCCCTTCCATCCATTCTTCGTTCACCTTTATTTTTGTAATGCGATTATTTCTATTGCGAGCATTAGCCATACTATGGAAGAACTTAGTATTTCCGTCTCCTTCTTTAAGCCATCTGGATCTTGATTTCTGTTTCCAACTAATCTCTTCCATAAGAGCCAACCGTTGGAACTTTTCTCGAAGATTGATTCTTGTTGCCTTGTCGCTCATCGAAATTGAATTCGACTCTTTGATTCTATCCAACTCCTCGATTCTTAACAGGGCTTTTTCCCCTGCTGTTCCTACAAACGCAAAGCTCCTCCACCAATCTGCTACCAATTCCTTGAAATCATGTTGTTTCAACCACATAACTTCAAAGCGGAATGGAATAGGACCCCTACTAAACGGCCCTGCTTCCAACTGAATGGGGCAATGATCGGACGCTGGGTTAGGAATGGCCATCTGAGAAATATGACAAAATAACTGAATCCAATCATCTGAAAAAAGGAATCTATCCAATCTGTTAAGGGTGGGCACATCGTGATGATTGGACCACGTGAATCTTCTACCTTGAAGGGGAATGTCCACTAAATTGTTCCGGCTCACAAATTCTCCAAATCTTCTCATCTTTGATGTTATCCTTAATCCCCCTTTTTTCTCACAAGTGAATCTAATGACGTTAAAATCTCCCCCCAAACACCATGGACGGTTCCAATAAGATCCTACATCATCCAATTCCTCCCAAAATTGCTTACGTTCCCATTCTTTAGTAGGACCGTACACCCCCGTGAACACCCAGCTATCTTCCTTCCCTACACACCTGCACAAAATTGAAACAGAAAAAGCTCCCACTAGGGAGTCCTCAACCTCAATCAGCTTCTTGTCCCATAACACCCAAACTCCCCCTGCTGTCCCATTAGCTGTTAAGTACTTCCAACCCATGTTTCGAACACCCCAGATATCCCTTAGCACCGCCTTATCCACTTGATTCAACTTAGTTTCTTGTAAGGTTACAATGTGAGGTTTGTACGATTGGAGCATTGACTTAATTGAAGCCCTCTTGTTCTTATCGTTGATCCCGCGCACATTCCAAGATAAGAGCCTAATCGACATTTCTAACATTAATTTTTCTCCCACTTCTCAAGCCTAAGGATGTCCCAGACTTATCAAGAACCCCTGATTTCTGCAGTTCCTGAACCTCTTTAGCTAACCTGACCCTTAATTTCTTCACTTTATTCTCATCGACCCCTCTATTCCTTTCCCTTTATTCAACCAATCCTACTGTCTTGACTCCTCCTGATCTGCCTCTGCCCTGAGAATGAACTCCACCTCATCCCAAATATTGACTTGTTCCTCGTCTAACAGTTCTTCCTCTCTAATTGTTGCATCGTACTTGTTCCCAATCTCATCTTGTTTCTTTAATGCCAGCTCCAGCAAAATCCCGGACCCTTCTGTCTGTCCATCTGTCACCAACCCAGCAGACCAACTAATATTGTTTAGATTTTTAATGATCCAGCCTGCTAAAGCGTCCACAACCTGAGTTTTCGATCTCCCTCCTCCCCAACTCCTCGAATTATCCTCCAAGTCTGCCATGCCCAGGAGGCGAGTTTCCATATCTGTATCCTCTTGCAACATACCTTCCGCAGCAAAACTAACAAGATTTTCTCCTTCTACAGACACTCCACTGCTACAACAATCCCTTCGACGGTCCGACCCTTCGACAGATTGAAGAAGCTGGAGAAATCCGCCTTGACCTGTGGTGCACAATCCCCCCCAACTCAAATTTTCTACCACTACCTGTGGCGTTGTCTCATACCCCATCTGTTGATTTTCGTTATCGGTTATCGAATTGCAGCGTGGTGCATCTTCTTTGGCCAGCAAAGAATCTCCCTCTAACATTAATGTTGTCATTGGACATACAGTATCTACCAAAATTCCATTGTATTTTACCTTTTCAGATCCGCCAGCCCCAGAAAATTCTGGTTTCAACATGTCTTGTAGCAAATCACTTTCTAAAAACACATCAATCGTAGATTTTGTCGTTGTGAGATCAGGAGACTTACCGGGTCCACTGTCACCAGCCATTGAGACATGTTCTGTAATGGTTGTGTCCAAAGGTCCAGTTGTGTCCGTTAGTTGGGGCAAAGTGCTAACTGTTTGAACAGCTTCCATTGGTTTGGTCCCCACCACGTCTAGGCAGAAATTGTCTACAATTTTCGGCCCTCTTTATTCCTCGTACATGGGCTTGGCCCCTACAAACATTTCAGACCGAGTCCCAAATTGCTCCTCATCAGTGGGTTCAGCCCCTACTATCACTACGGGCCCCATCTCAATCTGAGCCTCTTTCGTGGGCTGATCTCCTATAGGCTCAATAGGCCCTGTCCCCAGTTGAACCCCATTCGTGGGCCGTTCAGTCCCTGCCCCAATTTGGTCCCCGTCCGTGGGCTGATCCACTATGTGCACAACAGGCGCTAGCCCAATTTGATCCTTGTCCGTGGGCTTGGTCCCAACGGTCACTACGGGCCCTAAAGATATCTCTCGCGAATCCACATACGGACTTGGTGCGTGTGTCTCGTTAATCCCTGCCAAGTGCCTATTATTTTGATTGCTTGTCTCGCACTCCTCTTGACTGACAGCAACTGCCTCTTTATCTTTCCTCTGATGTACTAGTCCTCCACACAACTCCACATTACCCACTGTTTCAATGTTAGAAATTGAGAGAGCATTAAATGCACCTGTCATTGTTTGTTTTGATAATACCACACCTCTTTTGCTAGCACCAAGCTCCATCTTCTCCAATCCAATGTTTCAAGTGTCTGAAATTTTAATGCCCACTATAACCGAGCCTTCTCTAGCTGGAATTTTAACCCATCTGGGAATGTCTAACACCCTCCATCTGACTTTGATTCTCGTCGCTGTGAGGTCTACCAACATCCTTGTAGATTCTTTGACTTCCAATAGACCGCCCAATAAACCACCGATGAATTCGTAAGATTTAAGTTCCCATCTATGGAAGGGAAGATCGATAATATCTATCCATGTGCCAGCTTGTTCCCAACTATACGAGATGCTATTGTAGTTAGCGTACCATGCCCTCAAACTAACCACATCGTCCTGTAACTGTATTTGTTTTAGGTTTCTAAAAATATCGAACTCTTTTTTACCGTGACACAAAAATACTCTCGTCTTGGCACCGCACGGCCTTAAGGTAACTATGGAGGAATTTGCAGTCATTGAGTTAACCACTCTTGCCACCTCATCCCAGCTGATCGTCCGATCACCAGCTTCACAGATAATTGCCCACCTCCACACTCCGAACTTATCTGAGACTCCAACCATATTGGTTGATACAGGTAGCTTATGATAGTTGTTCTTATTTTTTGCAGGCATAGTCCTACCTTCAAATCCTTTCCTCCAAGGGTGATCATCAACTTTACCTTCTCTAAGTAAGGCCTCCGATAGATTGTCCCACCCTATACCATCATTTCCTTCAGGGATCAACAAGGATGGGAACCATCCTTCCCCGGAGAATTCAGATATTTTCAAAAAACGTCCGTATTCATTCACATACCCTCGTGCCATCTTACAACACCCCATTACTGTTGATTTTTTCCAAAACGATTTCCCTGAGTTCCATCTCTTTGCATCTACCAGAATCTGCACCAACCACAAACGTTCTTTTTCAAACAATACAAGCTCCGATCCACCCTCGTCTCTTCTCTCCACCACCCTGGTAGCTAGATTATTTTTCACCCAACAGTTCTGGATCTCAAATATCTTCTGGTCAACCTGAGTTAGGATAGCCCTCCCCACCAGTGAGTAACCGTGCTTCTCGCGAGCCTTCATCTCCTGACGTAAATGCCCTCCAGCGGAACTACATTTAAGGAGGCCATCTTTGGTCGCATCAATTTTTCTACTACCCAGTTCAATATCTCATTTCTCAGCCCTTTGTAACATTTTTCAAAAAATATATATACCTTTTTCTTTCTCAGTCCGATCACCTAACCCAGGGGAGGGAAAATTTGAACTACGTCTTGGTCTGATCCCAAAATTCTGGGGTACGTAGGCAACTTGAGCAGTCACTTTAGGTCCGACCACATCAAAATAAAAAAATAGATTCCTTGACAAAAAAAAATCTAAAAAGAAAAAAATTCAAAAGAAAAAGAAATATTGTCAGAGTGGGGAAGAACATTCAAGGAAAAAGAAAATAATTTATAAGGAAATGCCACACAAGGGACATTTGGGTTTTTGAGCCTCAAGATTCCTCTCTTTTTATACCTAGTCCTAAGCCTACCCATAAAAGTCCTCCTAAGTACTGTGCGAAAAAGTTAAGGAAGGTAGTAAAACTGATCAGATAGTAACTCCAGAAGTTTAAAATGAAAAAAAAAGTAAAAAACTTACTAAGTTGAAAATCTGAAAAGGGCAACTTAGGCAAAAATTAAGGCAAGCTCGCAAAATTGAAAATCTAAAAGGACGACCTTGACAACAATCAGAGCAAAGAAAAGAAAAAAAAATTTTAAGCTCGCTAGATCAAAAACCTAAAGAGGCGATCTAGGCAAAAACTAGAGCATGCTCGTTAGATTGAAAACCTGAAAAGGCAATCTAGGCAAAACTTAGAGCAACCAAAAAATAAAAGAAAATCTCCATTGAGTTGAGAAGCTGAAAAGGCAGTCCGAACTGAAACATCAGAGTTCGAATGATCAAGTTTCAATACCCAGTTTAAACCAAATATAGACTCAGTGGATACAAGTATCTCGTCCATGATTGATCTGAAGAGTTTCATATCCCTAAGCGAACCGACGGGGAGAAAGAACAAATTCTATAATGAATTTCAGAAAGAAATATTTTGTTCCAATTTCTTTGAGCCTGACTCCAAATCTTCAATATAAAAAGTCAAAATTAAAAGTTAAACCTTTATTGCGCTTGCAGTAATCAAGGATTTCAAATTTTCATAACAAGGGCACTTCTTTTTTCTAAAAAGTACAGTTTCCCCCTTTACACTAGGGGCATTCGTTTTCAGATTATGTTCAATTATCCCCAGTGCAATATTCCCTGTCAAACTAGGGGCATTTTGGTTCTGAAACCTGGTTAATTCTAACCCCAAAGGATAAGGTTAACTCTGAATTTAAAGGTTACCCTCTTGATAGCAATTTGTTGAAAACCCCTGAGGTTCAAAAGCAAGTTAAAATGTTGATCGGACCTTCATAAAATCCAACTCTTTATTTTTTTTTCAAAAGAAAGAATCAAATGCGGTGTTAATCCCTCGTTCGTTTTCCAAAAAAAAAAATTAGTTCAATACTCTTTCACCCTTAGTAGGTAGAGTAGAACTCCCAGAAAATTAGTTCATAACTCTTTCACTCTGAGTAGGTAGAGTAGAACTCCCAAAAAATTAGTTCATTACTCTTTCACTCCGAGTAGGTAGAGTAGAACTTTCCAAAAAGATTAGTTTATTACTCTTTCACTCCGAGTAGGTAGAGTAGAACTTCCCTAAAAAAAATTAGTTCATTACTCTTTCACCCTGGGCAGGTAGAGTAGGACTCCCGAAAAAATTAGTTCATTACTCTTTCACTCCGAGTAGGTAGAGTAGAACTTCCACAAAAAAATTAGTTCATTACTCTCTCACCCTGGGCAGGTAGAGTAGGACTCTCAAAAAGAATAGTTCATTACTCTTTCACTCCGAGTAAGTAGAGTAGAACTTCCCAAAAAAATTAGTTCATTACTCTTTCACTCCGAGTAGGCAGAGTAGAACTTCCAAAAAAAGAAAATTTTAGTTCATTACTCTTTCACCCTGGGCAGGTAGAGTAGGACTCTCAAAAAGATTAGTTCATTACTCTTTCACTCCGAGTAGGTAGAGTAGAACTCCCAAAAAAGTAGTTTATTACTCTTTCACTCAGAGTAGGTAGACTAGAACTTCCCAAAAAATTAGTTCATTACTTTTAACTCCGAGTAGGTAGAGTAGAACTTCCCAAAACAAATTAGTTCATTACTCTTTCACCCTGGGCAGGTGGAGTAGGACTCTCCAAAAGATTAGTTCATTACTCTTTCACTCCGAGTAGGTAGAGTAGAACTCCCAAAAAAATTAGTTCATTACTCTTTCACTCTGGGTAGGTAGAGTATGACTCTCAAAAAGTTTAGTTCGTTACTTTTTCACTCCGAGTAGGTAAAGTAGAACTTTCCAAAAAAAAAAATAGGTCATTACTCTTTCACTCCGGGTTGGTAGAGTAGAACTTCCAAAAAAAAAAAAAAAATTAGTGCATTACTCTTTCACTCCGAGTAGGTAGAGTAAGACTCTCAAAAAAAATATATAAATTCATTACTCTTTCACCTAGAGTGGGTAGAGTAGGACATTCAACTTTCTCCAACTTTTACTCAGATTTGTCTCAAATGTCATTCAAATTTTCTCGAGTTTTATTTTACTCAGATTTTACTCAGTTTCACACAGTGCACACATTTGCACATTTGTTTCATTAGTCAAGGAGAATTTTCTAAAATTCAAGGATCTGACACTGTCAGTGAGAACTCTAGCTCCAGGACCTGACAATTTTTTAGTTCGGGGAAAGTTTTACCCTCAAGGATCCGAACACCCCGACGAATTGCTAAATCAGGCTGCAAAATGAATTGTCACTAGCTTTGGCATTCGGATACCGCACTATCTACCAAACTAGATTTGCTATCTAGTTTGCTTCAACCATCTGCCAAAGACGGGCATCTGTAGACACCCCATTTTTGTACTCGCCTGATTAATCAACTCGTCAATCCGATCGCAACGGTTCCCAATGATGGATGTCTATTCTAATACTTTATTTTGTTACTAGATATGTTTCAGAAATCCGGATTAGGTATCTCGAATTGACAAAACTTTAAAACCACGCTACGCTAGGAAAATACGACCCTAGAAACATAGAAATCAATATCTTGCAAACCAAGAAAAAGTTTCACGATAAAAACCACTAAAAATGATCAAATTACCAAAATACCCCTAACATCAAAACAACCCTAGAACCTACGTTACGCTTAGGAAATCCCATTCAAAACACATAAAACAACAAATCGAAACCAAATAAACCACTTTGCCAATTTTCACAAAATTCGACAAAATTATGAAAATACCCCTCATAAAATTCACGATCATTTCACACAAATTTTTTTCATAAATGATAAAAACCAACATTCCCATTGAATTCCTTACGAAAAATTGATTCCAAAACATTCTGAAACATTGAAAAAAGACTTAAAACGTAAAAAATCCTCTTCGAGGGTAAAACGGTAATTTTACAAATTTAATAATTAAAATTTTCGAAATTAATAAACGAATCATTAAATAATGTAAAGTGAAATATTAAAGTTAATCAAGTAAGACTAAAGTCAATCTTAAAGTCAATCAAGTAAGACTAAAGTCAAGATATCAAAAGCCAACCAAGAAAGACTAAAGTCAAAGTATTAAAGTCAATCTCATAAGACTAAAGTCAAAATCCTAAATCAAAACCCTAATTTAAACTAATCAAGTCAATCCCATAAGACTAAAGTCAAAACCCTAAATCAAAACCCTAATCTAAACTAATCAAGTCAATCTCATAAGACTAAAGTCAAAACCCTAAATTAAAACCCTAAAGACTAAGTCAATCTTATAAGTCCAAAGTCAAAATCCTAATTAAAACTCTAAAAGAAACATTAATCAAACCCTAATGCTTCTAAAAGAATTTATAAATAGGAGCCTCCACACCTTATTTTTGTATCAAAGAAAAAACCCTAGAAAAAGTAGGTGAAGAAGCCTCCACAACCTCTCCAAATCTCTAATTTTGGAGCCCCAACTCCTTACCCATCACCCCTGCTTCGATTTTAGCCTAAAAAATACCCAGAAACCTTTCAAAAACACCCCAAA